>NW_010337789.1:0-40167 GCF_000700745.2 Antrostomus carolinensis | reverse complement strand
GGAATATTTAGCTAAAAGAGAAGTAAAAGTTTTCCAAAAAGACT
The DNA here is from genome assembly GCF_000700745.2 of Antrostomus carolinensis. NCBI lineage: Eukaryota > Metazoa > Chordata > Aves > Caprimulgiformes > Caprimulgidae > Antrostomus > Antrostomus carolinensis. The sequence goes on along the minus strand of NW_010337789.1, from coordinate 40,123 downwards.
AAATTAAAGCCAGAAGAGTGTAATCTCGTCTTCAGAGTGCTAGTAAAGTATGTGCATGAAGTCAGAGTCTTCAGACAGAACTATAGCCATATACACAGTGAAGAAGTAGCTGGGTATGTCCATCCTTTTGATATGACCTGTATCTTAAGAGCTTTGCTGATCCCTGATATGATTCTTCTACAATGAGCCAGTTATCAAGCAGGCTGACTGAAAGCCCCAAACCACAAGATAGTGATGGGTAATTAAGTAATTTTGGTTCCAGCAGACTGGGATCTCACTTCTCTCAACAAATCCCTTTATGGTTATGGTTAGGATTTCAGTGTGACTCATCTCTTCTTGATTCTACCTGCTGAATCCTTCATAGTTTGGGAAACAGAAGAGAGGTGTGTTGCTCTCACTGTGTCATTAAACATCTGGAAGAATAACAGAGGAATTTATCTTGCAGAGGGTCTTCAGGAGAGCACTTTTCAGACTTAAAGGTAATTTGTGTAGAAGAAAGAAAGAAAGAAAGAAAGAAAGAAAGAAAGAAAGAAAGAAAGAAAGAAAGAAAGAAAGAAAGAAAGAAAGAAAGAAAGAAAGAAAGAAAGGAGAAAGAAAGGAGAAAGAAAGAAAGAAAGAAAGAAAGAAAGAAAGGAGAAAGAAAGGAGAAAGAAAGAAAGAAAGAAAGAAAGAAAGAAAGAGAAAGAAAGAAAGAAAGAAAGAAAGAAAGAAAGACAACATTTTTGTAACAATAGCCATGTGAAAATATCTACAGAAAGCCCAGAGGAAAGAAAGTGTTAAGATCCTCAAAGGATCAGGGAGCTATTAGGTCATTGATAGACACTTATCTAAGTAGTATAGGTATGAGGTTAGAACAATACACCTTCTGTTTCCATTTCAGCACTGGAAATAGTACTATGAAGAAAATAATACAGGTTAGTAAGCCAACAACACTTCATACTCAATAAAAAAAAAAAGATATGTCATCTATGAGATTGGTCATTATATTTCAAAAGTCTGTTCACATGGAGGAAAGACAGAAGGATGTTATTCAGTGTTAGAAATACCAGTCTCGTTTACTTACAAATTCTGATAGCTTAAGGTGCTTGAGCTTCCATTAAATTTAATATATGACCTTAGTTTCCTGGAGTTATAATAACCAGTGATTTTGCTGCTGTGCAGATTTTCACTTTTAAACTCCTAAAATTTATTTCCACAGTCTTCATTGCACCTTAGCAACAACATATGGGTGTGATTTTTCTTACTTATCTTTAAACATCTATAAGTTAGAATGTAAATTTCTATTTTTTATTCAGACCTTTGTAATTAAAAGTAAAAAATATCTGAAGTTATTAATCTCAATTATATCAGAAATTAATTTTACAATTAACTGTATCAGACTCAGATATTGAGTCTTGTATATCTGCTTAAACTTAGATGTATAATTATTAGATACTGCTATTTTTTCTAGCACTTCCTTTAGTTTTTGGGTGCTTCTAAACAAACAGCCATTGAAGAGGAATCGCTGTTTCTTTAAGACAGGGCTTTTGAGTCAGAGAATATTATCAGATTAATATTCTGAACTCTAAGAGAAATGCAGAAGAGTCAGGATATTTTTTTCTTTATCAGCTTTGCTGGATGAGGACCACTTACAACAGCAATTAATCTTAAGTTTTGCAAGACTGGTCAGTAATTCAGCAGATGCTGGCAAATGCAAAGTTGAGACATGGAAACAAGAAAATTGAAGGAAAAAAATAAATGTTTTCCCAGCTTCTATGGGAGGGAAATTAATTCACAAACAAAATTCTGAAAATTTTAATTCTAAAATTCTGAAATTTTAACTTAGGACTCAGATTTTCTTTTTTTCATTATATCATTTTTATATTGGTAATATAGCAATATTAATTATCTGATCTCATGTTAAATCTAATATTCTGTTTTATAAAAATATTAAATATCTTGCTAGAAATCCTTTTTTTTTTAATGTTACTGAGGGAAACTAGATGTTTAACTTAATTTCAGATCCTGATTAAATAATATAAATTTATGGTCATCATATAAACAATCATATATGTACTAACTTATTTAGTCAGTGAATGAAGTCGCATGTAAAATGTAGTCTGAATATCTGTTGTCTTAGAGAAAGGCCTTGTAGGATGTATTCTAGTTTTCAAAAAAATATGGGACAATATACCAGTATGCTTATTTACAACTACATTGCACAGAACACTAGAAACTGACTTTTGGAAGTAATCTAGAATTTTTTCAGATGGATAAAATAATTACTGAAATCTACTTTTCCTCCAATTTAAAATGCAATAATGCGTTATAGTGATTGCCCAAATTATGAAAATAATTCAACAACTACATCATAGACCCAGGACTTTGTACTTTGTGCGTTCCTTTCTTGACTCGTTTATTGTGACTGCTCAGGTAGCTCATCTAACTTCATATCAGGTTTCCTATCTGATACATGGACTTAGCATAAAGATAAATATTTTATAAAGATTTATGTTTTAATGTAAATCATTTATATTTCCCATAGAATTAATAAGGCTAATTTTCACAAATAGGTAGCTAAAAATTGAACACAGAGAAATCAAAATATGCCATTCTGATATTTTTCTTTATCATGATTTTGCTGTATTTCTATAGCTTACCTAACATTGATTAATATTATAGACAGGAGCACATAGAAAGAGTTCTCATGAAATGCCACTAAGTAGTCTTTTAGAAAAACTGCTGGGTTTAGTAGCTTTACTGAGGGCAAGTGAGATGTTAAAAATGTTTGCAAATCCACACTGGGTGTTCAGCAAGAGGCTGCTGCCACTCTGAGACTTTGAATTTCTTTACTGACTTGGTTTAAATTTTAACTGTTATCATGAGGAACGAGTAAAAGTCATCCCATTAGACTCAAGGGTACTAAATCACATTATTCCAGATCAGGTATTTAAATGTATGAGTTAATACTTTACACATCACATACTCACTTGAATCCCCAGAATAAGTGTCCCTGGATATCTGTACTATAACCCAAAGATTAATTTTACTATCCATTATGATAAGTATAGTCACCCTGTAAGATTACTACTGCCAGTACCTTCAAGTCAGTTAAGTTCCATCTTTAATTTTGAGTTATCTGACTCTCATTGTTTTAAATAGAAATTTTCACAATATATTTGCAGGGATATTTTCATATTTCATTGTAGGATTTCATTCTTGTAAGGATTATTTTCTTGTTTATCCCTCAGTATCACATGCAAAATACTAGTTACTATTCATTGTTTATGAGCTTCCAAGATTTTACTATATGAGGTCCTTTTGCAAAGATGTGCCGGAAATTTACTTCTTTTTTTATCCCTTTTACTGTCAACATTTATGCTTTTTTTATAAATCCACTTTGAGTAAAAGCGACATTATATTTTTGTGCAAAACAGTGATATCCTTTATCACATATGGACAATGTATGATAATTATAGAGTACTTATTCTAGATGTAAGAATAACCAAAGTGCTGGCACTTCTGTTAACAATAGAAAGCAAATTATGTTTGAAGTTGATAGAAAGTAAAATCTCTTAAGAGGATTAGTTTTACTTTTTAAGGGTGTTACTTTTCTAAAGATTTCTGGTACATCTTCGAGAAGAATTACTCACATGAATTTTTATATCACTTATTTTCAAGGAAAAGACACCATCTGCATTCCTTTAAAAGCAACAGCCTAAGACCCTGAGCTGAACTGTTCAAAGTGAAGGGTGATTGTTCCAGAGCACACCAGACATGCTGACTGGTTTAAAAGCATGCTGCTTCAGATTTATGCTTTGCAATAGGCAGGGTTATCAGACAAGACATTAAAGAAAAACAATCTATTTAAAACTAGAACTAGAGCAGCAGGTTATCTGTACTTGTTATTTAGTTATTTATTCATTTTTCTGTAAGAGGCATTCCAATGAAATGTTAAATTCATGTCTAGAAACTTTGTTTTTTCCTTCTGCAGACTATGAAAACTCATTGTCAAAAGATTTTGCACAGAGGCAGAGTAGTGCCAGCACCCTCCCCTCCAGTGTTTACAAAGGGTTACTAGTTTGGTGGAGCCTGTTTCCATTAATCATACAGTGTTGACCTAAGTGTCATCTAGGAGCCCCCAGTACTTGACTTGGTCAAGAGATGCCAGGTGCTCTACAAACACAGAACAGTCTCCTCTTAGATATTCAACTTCAGACAAAGGGTCTGTACAAACAAGGACTGAGTCACTTGTAGGCCTTCCTAGACTTTTCAGTGAACGTTAGGATGCCTTATAGAAATTGTCAATTGAATAGTTTATAAGCTGCACTGTTTAGTTGAAAGATTTTAGCCTAATTAGGTCAAAAAGAGAAGCCAAAATAATAAGAATGTAAAATGGTTATAGGTAAGAACTACAGAAGCAATAATTTTTCTTTCCTTTGACATTAAACTATCCACAAGGCAAAAATTACACTGAACTTGGATCTTGTTTTTCTCCAGATTAGGTAATAAAATCAGATACAGCTGCTTGTCTATCTGCATTAATGCTCTCCTGCTTTAGCGTTTGCAGACTAACACAACAGCTTTGCCCTCTGACAGTGCTCTGCTGAGACTGGTTTCACATACATGAGGTGTTTTCCATCTGCTGGTGGAACTTCTTTGCTCCTACAGACAGGGTTCTGTATGCGAAACCTCTGTGAGCATATATAGCAAGCTGTCAACATCCGAGCATGCCAGATAGCAGCAAGAAAAAGTTGCTCTGCAAAGGAAGGAGAGGTGAAAGCTCAGGGTAACAGCAAGGCAGGCCGTCACCCACCAGTCATGGACACTGTCCCATAGCACTCACATAAGACAAGCAGGGCATGTTTAGGAACCATAACCAGAGTCAAACTAAAGCCTAGTGCCTACCATAGAAACCCAGTTGAGGTTTGAGGTCCAGCCTCAGCAAAGCAAGGTCAGAATCAGCAAGGTGTTGGGCATACCACAGTATAGCTCAGGCAAGGGCAAGGGACTGTGATTGAATGCAGTTCCTAAACTAACGGGCTGGGACTCCACAAGACTTCTTACAGGTCTGTGCTGGTTAACCCCATACCGGCTACTATGAAGAATATTAACTATCCCAGCCAAAACACAAGCCTTTTCTCACAATGTTAATAATTTTCACAAAAGTCTGATTCAGTCCCATTCCAGTGCTGATCTTGGCAGCCACATTCCTTGGTGAGGGAAGAGATCGCAGATCTGGTTGGTACATTGAGGACCTTGACATAATATTTCTCAATATCTTAGAACTTCCATCTTTGATAATTCTGTTCAGTTTATTAAACTATTGTTATCTAGATGTATTTCTTTTACACAATGTTTGTAGCATATTGCTTTTTGTTTATATGTTGTATTCAATATTAATAATTTCCAGTAATATTTTCCTTAACTCCATGCTTTGAATTTTTTTGGGGAAACAGGTTGAACGTGATTTTTTCTTGCTTCATAGCTCTCAGAGGATTAACAATAAGGTGTAAAGACACATAATGCAAGTTCCAGAAGTTAGATTCTTACCATTAATCAGGGAAAGATAGCACTTTTATTATACCGGTTCTTGTTGTTGAGTACAAAAAAATGTCAGAGACATGAGCCCTACTTTAAAGATGAAATAGAAATTTGTATGAAACCCTGCGTTGTGACTGAAGATTTTCAAAGTAAAGGAATCTTTTTGTTGCAAATCTATTGCCAACAACTGCTGCTCTCCAGTTCTGTAACAATATAGAGCAAAAATACTGTTAGCCAAAACCAAGGCACGAATAGTACTTGGATGTTCCAGGAGAAACATGTGGTCCACATGCTGTTTTATAAGCTAACTGAAAGAGACTGAAAATCTTCAGTACGTTATATCTAGACTAGATGGTGATAGTGTGACAATCAAACTACCTCAACAGACAAGGAAGTGTAGAATGGTGCCATCTGATAAATAAAAGTGTTACTTTCAATTCTATTACAGCAGCAGTAAAAATGTGTCACATTAGCTTAGCATTGATTCATTGCATGCCTTAAGAGGAACACTGGCAGATTGCTTTAATTAACAGATGTACAAGGGCTACTGATGTTTTCAAAGTGAAATTTCCTTGCCTCTTGCTACATACTGTCAGACTGTCATTCTCAGGTGGCAGAATGACAGGCTATCAGAGGAACAGCTCTAGAAACTTTTCACTCTCAGCGTTCTATCTAAATATCTGTGTTAACAATATGTCCTCGTTCACAAGCACTTTTTATTTTACAGTCTTGAGAAAAAAAAAAAAAAGGCAGCAACTACCTGTCAAAAAAAAAGAGAAAAAAAAAAGACAAGTGGATCTCTTGACTTTTCCTGCAAGATGAAGTAGATTGTTTCTCTATGATACTCCTTTGTTCAAACATTTGTGTCATGTAAAAAACCGACAGCTTAGACTGATGCATTACAATTCTAGCTGCAGAATTTTTTCCTGATTTCCACACACCTCACCTTGTAAAAAAAAAAACCCCAACATGATATGATCCAATCCAACTTAGGTATCATCCTTAAACTCAAATTGTAGGTGTCTAGTAAAGTGGTCCTAAAAGGAAAGCATCTCAGTTCCTTAAATATGAATAGATATATCATTAGATATCTTTCAAGCATTCACAAGAAAATCTAGTTCACTTAAGTGCTTAAGTTAAGCAGAGAGAACACCCTTCTGCAGGACTTAAAAAGTCACCTTGGTATCAGCACTGAAAAATCAGCTCCTTCTATACCTCATCATTTTTTTTCTGAAATTTGGGAGGCTACACATATATTTTAGGTTCAGTTCAAATTCTGTTCAGAAGTTGAAATTAACAGATATTTTGGGTATGTCTGTGCACATGTGTATGTACCTGTGAGAAAGGGAGAAAGGAAAATTTCTCCCCAGCTTATAAACCACCTCAAAGGATGAGGAAATATTATCTCCTTTAGGCCAACTGTTGTGAGATAATTGTCATTTTGAGGGAAAATCCGAAGCAGAAAGAACTGCAGCTTTGTGATGCATGTTGCATATTCATTGTTGAGGTTGAAAACAAGTGACCTCAGATGTGTGTAGATAGGGTACTGTTCATGCAGAGCTATGGCCCAGACCATTCTTCTCATGTCATGCATGAGAAGAATGCCTTGGAGCAGATCCAGCGAGACTTTAAACAAATACCCTATTTTATGCTGCATGTTGGAACTGTTTACAAGCCCAGGGCCTTCAAAAAGATAATTTTGACCTTCGTGTTTCTCTGTCTATTTCATCCATCTATTTATCTATCAAAAGCTTAAAGTCTACAATCAAATGTGATTGCTGATAGAGGCACAGGGACAGTATGCTGAGTAATCAACGGACAAGAACTAAACCTAGTCCTCTAGTCACAATAATTTTGATATTGTTCACTAAGTGCTTGCCTTAAGGTGGCTGTACTTTGAGAGGTGATCTATATGGACGTAAACATTTTAAATAATAAACAGCTTTGCATTTTAAAGTCTCTCTGTGATGCTGATGAAAAGCCATAGCTGAAAATAATTTGTTATTGGGAAAGTTCAGGGTCTAGCAAACAAATGTTCTGTTTTGGTGAACAGCCAAGAACAGTAGCAAATTTTTTTGTCGCATCCCATGGGCTTTGAACCATTCCAGTTATTCCACACAGGAAAGATGACCTTGAAACTTAGAGGTAATTCTTGGCAATTTTCATGAACTCCATTAACACTTCCGTGAGGAAAATATCTGCAGCAAAAGAACGGGTATGGAAATATTTCTGAGTGGAAAGTCAGTGTTAAAGAATTCAATGTCACTCCAGTAAATTCAGGTTCTGGAAGGAAATATCAGAAAAGAAAAAAAAAAAATTAAATTCCAGTAATTGCAAAAATCAATCTCAGTTAAGTAACTTTTAGTATGAGTAGCTGAGTGTACTGGTTTATCATTCTTTAACTGTGGCAACAACTTTAAAACTGAAACTGCTCCCAGTCAAATAGTTACTCCTTTCCATTATTTGAAACGGAGAAAGGTTTTATTCCTTGACAGAAGTGCTGACTGTGGGATTCTGCAGCAGTTTCAGGTAAGTTTTGGATAACCTCCATTGACTTGAAATAGATAGAAAAAATTAATCTAATAATTTTGTAAAATTTGTACTGTGGTACATGCTGAATCACCTCAGTAAATGATTCAATGAATTCTTGTGCTCATTAAATTATTTGTCTACATTAACATGAGCAGGACTGGTTATGTTTTTTTCTTCCGAAGAAACAATTTTTTCATCCAAATATTTTTTTTTTTTAGGATACACTTCGTTCTCCTGAAAAGTTCCACAATGCTAATTAGATTTTTATTTTTTTTAAAAGGACTCATTAAGAGGAGAAGTAGCACACCCTGCAGTGTTTTTATTGGCATAAATGCTTGATAGATATTACTATATTCTTGTCTGTCTCTTTAAAAAAATGAAATTTTAAAGATAAAATAGTTCAAATATTGTAATAAAAAGAAAATATTTACTTCTGAGGTACTACTACCTATGACTGATTGTGCCATTGGATACTGCTGAAATATATGTATTCAATGTGAATAATGCATAATAGCAACATAACGTGGATAGATTTTCTTTCTAACTGAAGAGTTATGATAACTAGAGTTTAAAGACATAAAATTAAAGAAAATTTGTGAAAGCAACAGCAATTTCCATGAAAATTAAGCTTAACATTGTATGTGCATAAACCAAAGTAATTCCTGAGAAAGCCAGACTCATACACATAAGAAATAGTTTTGGAGATACGAAGATGTATCTGAAGATCACTTATCTGCTCTATTAATCAAGGATGAGGTATAAATAGGAAGATAAAACTATATTAAATTGAAAGATTTTTAGCTGAATGTTGTCATTTGACATATATATATCGGATTTAATTTTCTGAAGGTGGAATGGTTTAAACATTTCTTTTTTTTCCCTTCATGACACCGAAGTTTACATATTCTAAGATACTCTGAAAGAGGACATCCAGAGGCTTTTTTTGTACCTTTAATATCTTCACAGGTAATCACCAAGAAATTCTCACCATTAAATTAACCTGTGCTTTTGTATATTTTTATATTTTTTCTCAAATCTTTTTTTTTAATGTTCAAATTATAACATTCAATATTTTTATCAATTTTATATGTTATTCTATATCAGCCTATTTAGAGAAACAGAAAAATACATAACTTGGCTAAACCTTAAAATAAGGAGAAAACTAAGAGCACAGGACGCACAGTTTTTTTTGTTAATGATAAAAGTTTAAGAGAGAGGTTTTATTTTAAGATAGAATTCCACAGAGAAACAGATAAGGAAAAGAAGGAAAAGAGGAAGAAGGATATAGAAGGAGGAAGTTGGAGGAGAGAAAACAAATGAACAAGAGATTCAATTTCACCCCAAGATGCAGTGTGGATAACATTTCTCTCCACTTAGGACCTTAGAGTCTATGTGATTTATTTCAGGACCCCTCATATACATGACTAATGGTACATATGGATTCCTGGCTTGTCATCTTTTAAAGTATACTTTGACCTATTTCTTGGCCTCTTTCATTTGCTGGGGGTGGGGGGGAAGCTAAATAAAAAAAAAAAAGGAAAAAAAAATCTGTATTATTATTTTATTAATTACTCCACAATGCAAGGTAAAAATTCATCCAATCAACAGTCAAAAGAAAGAAAAATATATTGAGTTTCTGTTTATGAGTTGGTCTATCTTGCACTTGATTGCACAGTTCGACTCCTTCATTAAGTCCAACAAGAGACAACACCAAAGTGCCCTGCAGAATAAAACAGATCAATTACTTAAGCTCCCATAGTGGGAGAGACCTGACCCCAAACACTTTCATTTGGTATCATGCTGAAACCTTTATGATTTTTCTTTACCTTTTCTTTTTTCTTCAGTCAATTACTAGCTTGGTTCTGCATTATTTATTCCACTACATTACATGAATATGTGAAAAGGAGCATGTCCCATTGTTAGAGTATTAAAAAAGAATGTTTTCTTAGAAAGCATTTTATAATTATGAAGAGAGAAGTGTCACAACTGTATATTCTTCTAATGGTGATTTTAACCTGGCTGGCAGCCAAACACCACACAGCTGCTAACTTACCTTCCCCTGCCCAGAAAATGGGGGAGAGAATCAGAGGGGTAAAAATGAGAAAACTCGTAGGTTGAGATTAAAAAAAAAAAAATCAATAATTGAAATAAAATAATAAATTAAAATAATAATGACCATAATAATGATAAGAACAGTAGTAATGGAATATACAGATGCATGATACACAGTGCAATTTCTCACCACCTACTGACTAATGCCCAGTCCATTCCTGGCTGGTGATCCAGAGGTGATAAAACTCTGAAAACCCCAGTCTTGGAAGAGTGAGAGACAACTTTCTGGCCAACCCTCATTTATATATTGAACATGATGTTATATGATATGGAATATACCACTGGCATATCCAAATGCCAATTTGAATCTGTTAATCTTATTATGTTCCCCTCCAGCTTCTTCTGCACCTGCAGACTAGCAATAGATGGGAAGCTGGAAAGACCTTGATTTCTTAGCAACAGCTGAAAACATCAGTATATTATCAACATTCTTCTCACACCAAATCCCATAATGAATCCAAAGTACAGCGGCATTCTCTAAAAAAAATTAGCTCTATCCCAGCTGAAACCAGAACATTTAAAAGACAGAATTCCTTGGTATTATTTCAGTAATGCTATACCTATCTTGTATCTCCTAAATATCATGTTTGGATTCATATAATTTGCTTTACTGGATTAAATAATTATTTATTTTAAGAATAATCATCCCAGCAGTTCTCTTCTATTCAGATTCACATAGATTACACCATGTAAATAATTCCTCTACTCCCCTTGTTTGATAGGAATTAATCCACTTGGCAGCCAGTCACAAGTGGTGTTCCCAGGGCCCAGTTTTGGGGCCAGCTCTGTTTAATATCTTTATCAATGATCCGGACGAGTGGATAGAGTGCACGCTCAGTCAGTTTGAAGATGACACCAAGCTGGGTGAAAGTGTTGATCTGCTTGAGGGTAGGGAGGCCCTGCAGAGGAATCTAGACAGAGTAGATCAATGGGACAAGACCAATTGCATGAGTTTCAATTAGACCAAATGCCTGGTTCTGCACTTTGGCCACAACCCTTGGCAGAGCTACAGGCTTGGGGAGGAGTGGCTGGAGAGCTGCTCAGCAGAGGGACCAGGAGGTGGGGGGTGTTGAGTGGCAGCTGGCTAAACATGAATAAGCAGTGTGCCCAGGTGGCCAAGAAGGCAGATGACTTCCTGGCCTGTATCAGGAACAGTGTGGGCAGTAGGACCTTGGAAGTTATCTTACCTCTATACTTGGCACTGGTGGGGCTGCACCTCAAATACTGTGTTCAGTTTTGTGCCCTTCTCTAGAAGAAGGACATGGACATGCTGGAATGTGTCCAGAGGGACATGCTGGAGCATGTCCAGAGAAGGGCAACGAAGCTGGTGAAGGAAGTTGAGGGAACTGGGATTGTTTAGCCTGGAGTAAAGGAGGCTGAGGGAAAACCTTGTTGCTGTCTACAACTACCTGAAAGGAGGGTGTAGAGAGATGGGGGTCAGTCTGTTCAACCAAGTATGAAGTGACAGGACAAAAGGCAATGACCTCAAGTTGTGCCAAGGGAAGTTTAGATTGGATATTAGGAAAAATTTCTTTACTGAAAGGGTTATCAGGCATTGAAAAGTGTTGCCCAGGGCAGTGGTGGAGTCTGCACCCTGAAAGTATTTGAGTTGTGTATAAAATAGTGCCAAGGGACTTGGTTTAGTCGGGGACTTCTCAGTGTTAGGTTAATGATTGGACTCGATGCTCTTAAAGGTCTTTTCCAGTCTAAGCAATTCTGTGATTCTGAATTTGAAGTCTTTCAGCTTCATTTTAAAACTTTTGTATAATTGCATTTCTGCCAACATTTGGAATTTTGTTTACTATTTTCCCATTCACTTTCAATGATCACAGACTTTCTCCTAAACACTGTTTTGGAAGCTTCTCCTGTACAACTTTTTTTGTGTTTAAAAGGCATTTGTTGTACAAAACAGCTTTGGCAATGCAACCCTGAGCCTTGAAGCTGATCCCTGGTAGAATCCACAGCCTCAAGTAGGTAGGGAGAGTAAAATGGAGTTGATACCAGTCAGCATGTAGTTATTATGCATTAAATTCTGGAAAGGCAATTCTGTCTTAAAACTGTCATCTTATAGATTTAAAGTATTTATCTCCAAATCCTTAAAAGAGATAGGGATTTACACCTTTTCTTTCAAGATCCACTCAAATCTCTTCAAAGAACACTTCTGTTGGTGCCGTTCAATAGCAAGTAACCTCCAATTGATGTGGGATCTCATTCCCAGACATTCCCCAGTTGATTTGAACAAGTCTGTCACCACAGACCAGTTAACACACACTTTCATGTGCTTCTGAAGATTTTATCAGAAAACCTTGGATGATATATTTTTCCTCTGTAGAGAGAATACTGCAGGAGGACATGGGGAAAATTTCAGTATATCTTGTCCTGTCAGTATAATTATGCTAGCAGTGAAGTACAAAAGTTAAGTACAGAATAGCTTTAAGCTGTTATAGATATATCGGGGAAAAAGCCACGTATCCAACCTATGATTGAAGGAATACACACATTGCCTGTGTCCAATCTACATTCTTCAAGCTCCCAGCTACAGATCAGTAAAGCTTTGAGGCTATACAATGAATTTTCTGTTCACTACTACTTCTGTTATATTCAATTCATCAAATTATTGCATTAATATGTAGTAAATGTCTTATGATAAGAAAGTGGAAAAGTAAATAGATCTGAAAGATTGAATGATCTCTCCAAAACAAAGGTGAAAAGCACCTTGAAAGCTTTTTAAAGACACATGGAGACTTAAAAAGAGTTGTGACATTTTGTTGATATCAGTAACTGCCATAATGTATGTATCTGACATACACATCCTAGTTGGTCATTAAAAAACATGAACATCACCCTTATTTCATGTTTTTCCCTGATATTAACTGAGATAATCTCAGGAAGCATTTTAGTGCCATTGTGCAATTTAGCACAAGTGCATACAATTTACTTCACTTTTGCAGTGTCATAAAGATATATGCAAGACAGTTATGAAAGCATCTGAAACAAATGAGAAAATGTATAATAGCAGGTCATACTATTAGTAAAATAACGTTTTAAAAAAAGCAAAAGCTCTAGAATTCTGTATTCTAGCAGTATCACTGAGCCTTTAAAAATATTGACTGTTCTCATATAAAAGCAAGCACATCTTGAACTCTTCCACTGCCTTTCCTTTTCCCTCACCCTTGTTACTAAATAATGTGAAAAAACACAATGGAATTTTCATCAGAAAATATCAACCATTCTCTGAAGAGATGAAAACAGTCCTACCATCTCAAAAAAATGTTTTGTTTACTTGTGTGGAGAGAGTACTCTTATATTTTATTCATTAATAGTTTTAAATTACATGGAGATATCCAATTATGAATAGCAATAGACATAATGACATCCCTGGGCCTTTACAGAATGTCTACTAAGTCGTCCTCCTTTTGTAAACAAAACAAACAAAAAAGAAACAATTAGAAGAAACGATCCATTATTCCATAAAGTTCACAGGGGCAAAAAATTTCAGCCCTTTCTGTACCCCTAAAATAAACAAATACAAGTGAATTGGACATAGGGGAGGAACTTAATTACATTTCCTAATAATGGCATATTTGAGACCCCATTAAGAGCAGTACTCAGATAGCTTCCTCTGACAAGATCTCATTTCTGAGAAAAGACAGAAGAATGAGGTAAGGATAAAGTTTTTATAAGGATGGCATTTTCTTTTTTATTGTTTTTTACTTCTTTTTATTAACATGTATTGTGTCCAGCAGAACATTATCCATCAGTCCTTTTACTTAAAGAATCTTAACCATTCCTAAATACATTTGCAGCCCATAATATGTTAGTGTTGTGCAAATACAGGCTGTGATTCTGCGCGTACTTGTACCAATAATTATTTTTTACTAAATATAGAACTTTCTGCTTTCAAAATATGGGAGGAGACATGGATTCTGCTTCAAAATCAAGGCTGAGATGTACAGAGTGCCCAAAGCGGGATGTAGGCTGAGGCAGGCATCTCTGTACAGCCTTTTCCTCAGCTGCTACTAACTCTGCAGGAGACTACATTTGGATTTCTCCTTATTATCATACTGAACAGCTCTGAGACTATCTGATGTGTAAGTCTCAAGCAGAACCAGAAATTGTGGTTCTGTTACATACCTTTCACAAGAGATATTATCAAAGTGGTCTTTGTGAGATCAGGCGCAGGAGAACAATTCAGTGTTACACTCTCTTTCAGAACGTGGACACAGTGAAAGGAGCTCTCAGCTCTTTAGGTTTCTCAGTAGTTCAGTGTTTTGGTACCCTAATACAAATCTTGCAAGTGTGCACCAATTTAGGCACTGTGAGTATTACAGTGGTCTGGGAGATGCTCTCATTCCCTCAAATTAGAGCTGTATCAATGTGTCTAAAATTTTATTGGGTATGAGCAATGTTCTCTAACCTGAAGGTTGCAACATTAATTTGGATGAGATATACCTGTGGTCCAGTCTGTGCTGATGGCTTATATCTTAAACTGCCTTTTCCTGTCACTCTCACCACCATCAATTCATCCGCTTACCTCCCCATCATATTGCATTATGTTTTTGTACTGTACAAAGTTTGACATATGTATTTGTGTACCATATATACTTTTAAAATACCAGGAACGTCTTGCAAAACTCCTCATTACTCAAATGTTGGTGTGGACCAAATGTTTATAAAATTCACAGCATTGAGGGATGTTATAAGAATAAAATACTTCCATTATTGTTGAAATTCTTCCATTCTGTTTCAAGGAAGGTAAGTTGTGTCCAGCCCTGACTTTTCCATATCATTTGTCCTTAGCTTATTTATTCTAACCCACTGTCTGTCTTACATTATTCTAAAATTATCAGAAAGCTTGAGCAAACCACATTTAAATTACCAACACTGATTGTTTTCATGTAATGAAAGAAAGCTTAATAACATTCCTCTGGGTGATATAATTTATAAGCTCTTGAGACTATATTTGGTAACAGTCTATGGGGACAAATTACTATATAGATTTATAGAACTTTGCTCACAGACAGAACTGCAAACATCCCTCCCAGGAGTCACAACTTATTTCACTCAAGACTGTAAAAAGGTGACAAAGTTGGGTCAAACTTACTGCAGATTTGCTCAGAATCCTCAGGAGAAGCTAAAGAAATAATGGTTGCTATAGTAACTAAGTACACCAACATTATGTTTATTAATTACGCATACACACAGCAGAAATTGCAGGAAACAAAATCTTTAAGGTAAGTCAGGACCTCACACTGGGACCAAGAAGCTATTATTTATAATGAAAATTGTGAGTTACTTTGTTCTCTCTTCACCAGTATGAGACAATAGCAGTAAAGCAGAAGCAGCTAATCAGGTACCTACTGTCCACAGGTACAATTTTATGTCATAGCTGGAGGATTAGATACAGTTACTCTAACATGTGAATGTTCTCTTTCTGCTTTTTTTTTTTAAGATTTTATTTTTTCCTTAGTTAAATTCCTTTTAAGTAGATTGCATAATATTTAGGTCCAAGGACACACCTTCCCTGGTATGGTAATCTCTGTCCCTTGGGGCAGGGCAGGATATGGTACCATAGGACTATCTTTACCTCTGTTTTTCTTTTCTTTTTAATGGGCACTATGGGCCATGAAACCTCTGAAGAAGTGATACTACTTTGGAGTGAATAGTAACTTCCAATATCTAGCCTCCTAGGCCTATTCACACTCTAGCCTTTTGCCAACAATATTAAATCCTTTCTGAAATATACCATATTTGCTGTTTTCTCTTACCTCTTCTATAATTCAGTCTCTGTAACAGAACAAGCAATCTGTTTTTCTGGTAACATCAATTATTTGTATACCTGATCTACTTACTATTTGCAAAATCTTTATTCTTCCATGCAAGTCTTTGCCCATCCTTTTATTTTCCACCCTTTTTTAATATTGTCTCTTAAATTGTGAGAATAAACTTTCAGGAAATGCTAGAGTTGCAGCTATTGTGAAAGAGCAGTAGCATGTTTGATTTTCTTGGTTGCTTTTTAAATTTCTAGGAGATTGGGATAAAGAAAATGTTTGGAACTTTAAAGATCTTAATGATAGATTTCAGCAGAACTAAACAGTGTGACTGGAATTAAGTGGCAGCTGACACTAGAGGTAATAATTGCAGCAAGGAAACCCAGACTGTGGTGTGCCTATAAGCTGAATGACCTGTCACTGCTAGTAGTGGTTTTCCGAAGGAAGAAAGATGAGATACAGCGGTGTGAATTCTAACAGGAATAGGATTTGTGCCAAAGTCATTTCTGTGCTAAACTTCTCTTCTGCCCTCCTGATTTGGAACTACTCTGCTTACAAGCCTGCAAGCAGCAGCACTTGACACAATTTCTCAGCACTGCAGGTTGTGGCAGGCTGATCCCCTACCCTGTTCCCTGTTCCACCCTTGGCAATTGACTTGACTAGGATCCTTACCAGAATGGCTGCCTGCAACCATCTGCAGGAGAACTTTGGGGCTGGCAGGGGAGTGTTTGCAGTTTTGCAGGCAGATGTAAGCTTATGCTGACCGCACTCCAAGGCCACCTTCCAAACCATGGCAAACCTGTAGCCACAGTCAGCATCATGCCAAACCCAAGGTAATATGCCCTGCTTGGAGGACTTTATGTCATGCCAGCATGGTGATCTGAGTGATGGAGCACAAGCAAAAAGAGTTTGAGTTCTTGCGCCAGGCTGTTTAGTGGCATACCCTTGAGTCCAGGTACCACTTTAAACCATCTAAATCATTAAAGGGACCAGAATGGAGGTAAAAATTTTTCTAGGTACACTTCCAACTTTTGTACTCTTTCTGTTGCTAACTAAACTGCTGCACAACTAGAACCCATTGCATTTGCTACAGCTGTGTGGGCGTTAAGAGTTGAAGAAAAAGCTTTGTAAGTGCCTTGCAATGTTATTGCCAGCTTTTGAGGAAAGCTAATAAAAACAACAGCTGGGGCTGGCAAACAAACAAAATCTAAAATCCAATATGGAATAACACTGGAAAAAAAAGATTGGTTGTTTTTTTTTTTTAAAATTTTGTTTTTCTCAGGCTGTTTGCAGCAAGTTTCTGATGGAGAAAATCTTCACCATTACACTATTTACAGTGTCAGCCATTGGTAGAAGATGGCTTCCAGTCTGCACGAGTCGGTACATTACTACACTGTTGAAGTTGGTGTGAATGAACTTCAAACAAGCTTCAGCTTAGCCAAGCACATCATATTCAACCTTAAATGATGATGCACTAGAAATGCATAGAAATAAATGGGGAGATTGTGCTTCCCTGTTGGAAACTCATACACTTGGGTACCTGATCAGCTCATAATTTTAATGTAGGAAAGTTATCTGTGCAGGAACTCTATGGAAACAAGATGGAAAAAAGCTGTCTCATTGTACTCACAGCCTGACTCTTCAGACAACTGTGTATTGCTTGCCTCAGAAAAAATGTGCGTTAGTTGGCACAGAATGCCTTTAAAAAACTCTCACGGAAGAACAGAGAATAAATAATAAATGATAATAGCATATAACTCAGAGATCTTTAGATCTCAAAATGCTTTATGTAGCTATCCTCATGACACTGGAACAGAGAGGTGGAGTAATTTACTCTGTGTCACACAGCAGATCATTAGCAAGGCCAGAAATAGTAGCAAGGTATCTTGAGACCAAATCCACTGCCCTATCCTCTGGACCCACTGTGCTTTCCACTACTGATAGCTAAGGAATGCCAGGGACATAAAGCACTGACAGTCCTAAGCTACAGTTTGTCAAATATAGCTCAGTTGTTTTGCATGTGCAGTCTAGAGAAAAAGATGCTTAATAAATTCCAAATGTTTTTAGTTGAACCTTTATCCTTAGTTTGTTTAATTTACTTTCAAGTGTGTTTGACAAAAAAAAAAAAAAGAAAAAAGAAAGAAGAAAAAAAGCTGAAACTGGTATTCAGAGCTTCCTTATTAGGTTTTCAAATGTTTTCAAAAAAACATTATTTCTTTAAAATTTTGAACAAACCAAACCAGTTGGAGAAATTTTTGTGCTTGTGTAAACAAATATGACTTAATGACAAATATGACTTTATGTGACAGAATCTAGCAGGCTGGCACTGTTAAATTTAACAGCCATTGATGTCCCCATAAGTCTGGAGATTTTTTACTAGTTTAGAAGAGATCTATTTAAAAAAAAATATTACCAAATAGTAAAAATATATTCTCTCAGGCAGGCTACACTTGCAGAGAAGGACAGTTAAATTTGGTTTGCATGTCAGAACCAACATTACCCAGTGGCTCCAAAGAAAATTATATTAGTGGATGTTGCATAAATAAGCCAGAAAAATATACATAGAGCACTGGAAAAATTCTACAGATCTTCAGTACTGTTCACATAAGACTTCTGTAGAAGTGCTAATAGAGTCATTGTCCCCATATAGCTTTATTAAAACCACTCCAGAGATATAAAGAAGCAGACTGTGACCATGAGTAGATAACTAACTGTAATAGTAATGGGAAATGTCACTAAATGTCATTAAAGCCAGACAAAACCTAAATGATGGCAGTATGTTTAGGATAATGGAAGTATATAATGAGAGTATGGCATTTCCTTTAAGGACAGTAGCAGATTCCAACCAGTAAATTAATTCAGCAGTAATGGCCAGCCAAGCAGGAAAGTAACTGGTTGTACTGTCAAAAAGCCTTTAGATTCATAGCAAACTTACAAACATAAAACCTTTAAAGGAAAAGGAAAGCAATCACCTTTATGAGGTGCGACAAGAGGTTGAAGCATGAATTGCTAGAAAAGCACTCTCACAAAGCCTGTTTCTTTCACACTTTCACAACAGCTAGATAACTAATGTTTCTAGCAAATAGAGTGAATTTTAATTTCTTCAGAAAAGACACGGAAAATCCAGTATTTATATAAATCCCATGGAAATCTTCTATTTCAAGTGGAAAATAATGAAATCAATTTTGTTCCAGAAATCCATTTATCCTGCTCATTTTACTCAGTCTAAATAAAAAAAAAAAAATCAAGACCAACAAGCAAAGTCTAAAGACTAGCTGTAACTGGTCTTTAAAGTAGAAGCTTTATGTTTGAAGTGAAAGAGGAGAAAGATGTCTTTGTCATTAGGAAATTTACAGTTTGATATGGGTTTGGTTTTCATTTGTTTGTTTGGTTTGCTTTGTACCTTTAAAACTTGTTATAAAAGGGCACTGTTTCTGGATAAAGAGAAAAAAATACAGTAAAAAATAAACAGAATGAAAATGTAAAAAGTAATTTAGCAATGGGGAGGATTTTTAGTAGTTATGCTATTTGATTCTAATCATCAAATGATAAATAAATAGACTCTCAAATGTCCCTAGATAATTCAGCTTAGTATTTATCAGGGATAATAACCAAGTGAAATCATCACAATTCACAATTCCCTAGCTTAAATTTACTTTTAAATGGTCATGCTGGTATTAGAAACAATGATGATTATTTTCTCAAACTGCAGTAATGAGGTTGTGGGCCAAATGTGTTCCTGGAGCAACTCTGCTGAAATCAGTGACACAAAAACAGGAATTACTTTAGCTTCATATGTTCAGCCTTTGTAGGGACAGTGAAAGAATCCTGTGGGCTGATGCACAATACAGCAGGACTAAATCCATTTAATCAATTATTTTAGAAAGACAGATACTGAAAACTGTGGGGAAAATGGAAACATGTCAGATTTCTGGTACCCATTAGCTATGTTAGCTGTTAGTGATGAAATTCCTGATCTCCAGCAAATGTTAAAAGCTGAAGTTAGACAATAAAATTAAAAACGTTAGGAAAAATAAAAAATAGTTTTTCAAAATCTTAATCTATTTACATATTCTAGGCTGTATCATCATGGTGCAAAACACAGTTAGAGCATATTCCTGTCCTCCTCCAGGTCTGTAGAACTCCCAGTGATTTTAATAAGAGTAGGAACAAACACCATGTCAGCAGGTGAGACCACTTCTAAGAGAAAATCTGTGATTCCCCTCCAGCCCTTGAAAAATGCTTGGCAACTGGGATTGTGAAGCTTTGATGCTTTTTTACATAACATGTTACTTTAACTTTTGAGTTGCAAAGGAAGGATGCTGGGGATGATTGATATTCTGGTGAAGTACAGGTTCTGCTATAATACTTTCCAGAGGAAGGTGGGATGGCAAACAATACCCAAAATTGTTAACAGGAGATACTTAGCAGTACATGTGTGGCTCTGGAGATTCAGGGATACTCTCTATTGTCATGTTGCCTAGGCAGGAGACATTGGGGAATTACTGCCCTTTCAAAACATACATTTTTTCAAGGGATTAGTAGAAGCAGAAATTAATACCTAAACTGGAGGACCTGTGGTAACCAGGATATGGACATGGAAACTGCAACACCTTATATTTACCATGACCTTGTCACTTGCCTAGACTGCTACACATACAAACAAGTTTTGTCCTTGATCAGATCCTACTTTGGGAGCGTATATATATGCAATAATATCAGAAAAACCCAGTGAATTTAAACCAGAAGTACTTATTCATGGTTTCTACAGTCTTTGCTGAAAGTGTTGTGGTAACCATCTTTTTTTAGGGGTGGGATTGAAAAAGAATGCTTTCTCTGAACCAAGAACAAGACACCAAGAATGCAGCTTCATATGAAGAATCACATGGATAGCAGCTTTGGTATAGTACATAGGGGGAGCTCATTCATTGAGACTTTCTCTGGAGGTCATAGTAAATAATTGTTATAACAAAGCTTTGGAAGTAACCTCCTGAAATTCAGTGGTTGAGAGTCTTGTCCATCCACTGGATATGACAGCTATTGCCATTTTGAGACAAAGGGTAAAAGATCCTCAAACATGATGCCTGAATTCTCCCAGTCAGTAAGGCAGGTATGGGGTCCTCCACAGGGTGATCCAACCCACAAAGTTAGTCATGGATTATATTTGACTGGATATGGAGTTGATAAAGAGCAGGTACCCAAAGGCATCAAAACTTTCCCATCCTGATGATGAACACTGTCAATTCTGGGGCACCTCTGGATGTTGACAGATATCCAGGCTAAAGACAGTGAGGTGGGCTGTATCATCACAGATTAGGGTCCCTCTGGGCATATTAAGGCAAATGAAATTAGGTGTCATGAGAAGCTTCAGAACAGGTGAGAAGGTATCTAATATGTTTAGATACTTACAAGGTCAGGTCATTATAAGGAGTAAGCAATCTAGTCCGTGTCTAGAACCTAGCAGAGTTTGATGCAATGGAATGGCAATGTAGGTAGGGTTAGTCAGAGTCGTTTGGGTAGAAACGACATTAGGCATTATGAGTATCTTCAAGATGGGTTACGAAACACTGCAAAGATTACAAATGTTACCTTTCTATGGAGCATATTGTTTTCAGGAGCTCTAAAATCTATATTTTAGGGCATATTTAATATAGTATTTTAGATTAACAATCAAGGAAAAAAAAGAAACCTCTTTCTGTCACCTAGGACGTGTAGTTTTCTTTTAAAATGAACTCTTGTCATTGCTCTTAGTGTTTTTTTCTCTCTTAAGCTGCTGTATATAAAAATAATTTTTGAGACAGCTAGGTTGAATTATTCAGCTACCTTTAAAAATACAGACCTCAGGTTGCAGACTAGTCTCATTTAATCACTAACATATTAAGTGTAAAAGAAAAACAGCTTTGTAAATGACAGTCAACCCTTTTCTATTATAGTGTTGCTGACCCACATCTGGTTATAGAGCACATTTACCACAGTGGTTTGAAAGGGCAAGAACAATGTTTTGCTTTACAAAAACAAGTCACTAGAAAAGACTGAATTCAGATACAAAGATAACAAAAGCAGCCATTAACATTTCCTTCCAACAAAGGGAAGGTTTTTCATCATTATGTTTAGTTTCATGTTTGTTCTAGGTGTACCAGTTGGTTAAAAAAGGTCAACATTTATCCAAACATATTACAGAGTGACATCAGAAATCGCAGCACTTTCCTGCATTTAGCAAAATAAATATCTAGAATTATGTAAAGATGCCATTTATAATTTTACATAAATGTTGACCTTTTTAGCAGAGAATATTCCATAGAACTACAAGATGAATATGCATTTACACATAACTTAGATTCATTTCAGAACACAGTGCTTGGCCAGCTTACTTTGCTCTTCACTTGAGTTCACCTATTTGCATGTTCCTCCTATCGTTATACCATAAATAAACTAAAGAGCACAATGGTCCAAAAGAGGTTTCCTTAAAAGACGCTGTTTAATAATTTCTTTTTTTTTTTTTTCCAAAAGTGTGATTACATACTTTTATATTAATCACTGTTATGTCTCTATCTTTTCTGCTTACATTTTTGTTATAACCTCTTACAAATTACACTAAATTTAGAACTGGTTATTTGATATGCAGGAAGTCTATGTATTATATCTTTTATGACAGAAATACTTGAACAGAAAATTATTTCCTTCCCAACTGATAGAATCTAAGACTATGGGCAAAAGTTTGCTCCTGTAGAACTGAATGAACAACATTTTTCTTTGCAGAACTAAGAGGAGCCGGTATGTTAACTGATGTTTGCATACTGCATGACTGTGAGAAAAGCACACGTCTTACTATCAGTTTTCAAGACAGCAAATCACTTACCTATTTAATGTGTGAGTAGTTACACATAGTTCAATAAAAATTCTCACCTGTCTAGAGCCAACTATGTAGTTAAAAGCTTTGCTAATGGTGGAAAGGAATCAAACTGTATCACATCATCTCCCATACATCTTAAGAGAGGCAATACAGACATTCATTTGCCTATATCATTACACTTTCCTTTTTTTGATAAACATATATTATCCCAAAAATTCTCTACCATTTCTTATTTCAGTCCATAAATCGTAAAGATAATTTGAATCCCTTATATTTCAGTAGTACTAGGAGAAGGGAAAAGAGAATCTGGCCTTTTTTTTTTTTTTTTTTTTTTTTTTTTTTTTTTTTTTTTTGTACTCTTATATTGTACATTCACTGTTCTGTGGCATTCTTAGCCACAGACCCTACCAAGGAACAGTAAGTCATAGGAATGCAACATAGTCAG
Source organism: Antrostomus carolinensis (assembly GCF_000700745.2). NCBI lineage: Eukaryota > Metazoa > Chordata > Aves > Caprimulgiformes > Caprimulgidae > Antrostomus > Antrostomus carolinensis. Next base: position 16,887 of record NW_010337789.1, on the reverse strand, counting down.
TGAAATTTCATGAGAAGATAAATTTCAATGTTTCAATGTTTCAAGTGACAGGAACTACAATTTTCAGATTTGGTTTGTTCGTGGTTTTTGTTGGGTTTTTGTTTGTTTTTACAGAAAATATTAAAGGACAAGAATAACTTCAGCATGAATGGACTTCAGTGCTGTGTTTCAAAAGTATTTCACTGAATTGGTTCCTTTCTCTGCTTGGGTAAGAATTAAAGTGAATTGGAGACTTAATTTGGATTATTTTTCAAAGTTTTGTAGGTTAAAAACAAAAAAAAAGCCTAGCTTTCCTGTATGCTGAAACATCAGATTTCAACAGTGCAATTTACACTCTGGATGTGTAGATCACTATGAGATCACTTACATTAATTTTGGCCCTGTTTTTAGGTAAAAGATATTTCTAGTTTGTAGTTGTTCCTTTTCTAGTATCAATTGCAGGCTAATGCAAGACCATAACATCAGTGGAATCGTCTTCACTTTACAGTAACATCTGTAGGACAGGAGAAAACCCAAGGTAAACTCCTCTGCTTCCGCTACATGAATTAATCAAAACTGTGATAAGAAAAATGCTGTGTTGTTTTTCCCTTGCTTTCCTCTACAGCTGCATGTAGTTACAGCAACTTGTTAGTGGACCTTAGGGATCTGAACGCTGCATACCAGAGCTGGCTCATGCCAATTATTTTGTTGAGTGATGAAACTGCCTTGTATCATTTCATTTGTGCACATGAACAGCAGGTGAATGTTATAGTTTATGATTTCCAATTACAAATCAAACAGGTTGAATTCTCAATTCTCTTAATAAGGGTTTTAAAAGCAGTGAAGTGTGAGGAGACTACTGTTTCTTGTAAAAAAGAGTTTGAGATTAGAGTTTATTGATGTGGGGTTTTTTTACTCACCTCCCTGTCATAGTTAGATTTTAAGACCAAAACTGAAAAATAATTAGAGAAGGAACTGAATAGAAAACAACTAAAAGACTGAACTACTGAGACTTTATTTAACAACATAAACCATAAACAGGTCCAGCACTCACTGGTACATTCAGATGATTTAGTAATATGAGGTTGGCTTTGTGAATAACTGGTTTTCTTTAGATGGATTTTCAAGCCAAAAGTGTGGAAGAACACTGTACTGGTAACAGGACTGCAGTTAACAATTCAGTTTCCGGCATAGGCCAAATATGTGGAAAGCTTGGCTTTGTATTTTGCTTCTGTCTGAAGAGATTTTAAAGCTCATCACTCTGGAGAGTGACATAGCCATCAGACAGGAGGACATTGTTTTGTATCATCAGTCTTCAATTGTGTAAGTCATGAGCAACCACTGGAGCAAAGATTGGAGACTCTGGAGCTCTGATCTTGTTGTGTGGGCACCTTACTCACCAGACCGGTGGGTCAATCTCCTATTCTACCTTAATTATCAACTCCCAAGGTGACAGATTGAGTATATTTTTGTCTTTAAGTTCTTCCACATCCTTGAATATCAGAGTATATCTTGGAGACTGATGCTTACAAACTTCTCTTTACAGAGAGTAGTTTAAAGCCCTTTGGAAACAGGAAGACATTAAACATACAGTTTCTGTACTTGATCCGTGGCTTCCTGGATAAAAATATTTCTATGGTAGAATGTTTTTCATTTGTTTGCTTGTTTCAGTCCAAACATTATATATGTTTGTCTTTTTCTCTAGTGAGAATATTTATATTTTTGAGATTACTATAACAGTATTTTTGGTAAATATTTGTCAAAAAAGTAATCCTCCGTTAATTATGAGGCTTATTAAATATCACCATATATGTAAGAGCATGGGATTCAGGTGCCTAACCAAAGATCCTGAACAAAAACATAGTGAGAGGGAACAGACTACTTTAAATTTTTTGTGAAAATGTACTTTTTCCTTTTGTCTGTATAAAGAGCATAAACTTCCAATATAGGAACCTAAGTTTTATATCAGAATCAGATAATAGAAATTCCTTTATTTCTGTATGCATTTTTGCACATAGGAGAGGACAGAAGATGTTGTAGTGGATTTGACTCCTGTTTTAGAGTCGTATTTGAAATGCATCTGCAAATGTGCAAGACTGCAATCTAGACTAACATGGATGGATAAGGGCTAAGGTTCTCTACAGGCAAAATAGACAAGCTTTGCTGGTTACAGTAAATGACAAACAACATCAAGGGGACTGCATTCAGTTACTGAAGTGAAATCTTCAGATTCAGAACAAATTTTCTGAAATAGATATTCTGCTAGCCATTTTCATGGTCTAGTTTTAGGCTCAGCAGTGCAAGAAAGACTGGACATACTGAGGTAAGTCCATCAGAGACCACCAAGATGGTCAGGGAGGAAGAACACACAACACAGAAGCTGAAGTCAACAGATTTAGGTTAGCCTGGAGAAGAAACAACTGAAGGTGGACTTAGCATTCTCTACAACCACTTAATGGAAGGCTATAGAGGAGATGGAGCATCATACACAGAGAAAAGACAAAAAGACATGGTCACAATTTGCAAAAAAGAAAATTATGATAAAATATTAAGAAAAAAAGTCTCTATCAGGTGGTCAAACACAGGAAAAGGTTGTACAGATTGATTCTTCATTCTTGGAGATACTCAAACCTTGACTGGGCAAAGCCCAGCTATATGACTTAAGTTGCCTCTGCTTTGAGTCTGGGGTCAGAGGGGAGGGAAGGCTGGACTAGAGCCCTCTATAAGCCCCTTCTGACCTAAATCACTCTGTCAGTTTATGATTCTATTCTCCATGTTCATGATTTGTCTTTCTACCATGGGGGGATGACTGGGAAGGGGTAACTTATTCCAGTAATGTGTTAGTCTGAGCACATACAGTAATTTCTTCTATACTGATATAGTATCTTATACTTCTTGTCCATGCAATTTTTTCTAGTAAGTGCTATGAGAATTGTCACTGAGTGGGTGTAAGTCGTATTATATTAGGTTCCTAATATGCGTGCATCTCATGCTAACCTATTTTTAGAAGGTTTTTTAATTCTATTGACTGGGGATCAGCAAAGACCACTTTGAATTTAACTCTGCTGCCACTGACAAGAACAAGAAAAAAAGAACAGTATTCAGCTCTTACTTTTACCTAGTTTTTCAGAGAGTTATACCATTCTGAGATGTGCATTCACTGACTGTGAAAGAGTCACATACTAATGAGGTCCCAAGGTAGATCTACCAACAGAGGCATACAGTAGTAGAATACTGTGTTTCATTATTCCTTGTATATATCTGTGGTACATTATGAAGATTCAAAAAGGGATGTGCTGATTTTTGAAAGAAGTAGCATAAGACTGTCTTCCCCTTTGTTTACATAATACTAGATGTGCAGAAGAGGTCACAGGTCAAAATTGTGTGGGAAAAATATCTTTAAAGTATGCAGTACCACTCAAAAAACCCCCAAAACATAAGAAGTATTTAATAAAATGCTGAAATTTGAAAGTCTTATCTGCTCACTGAATTTTTAACAGACTTGCTTAAAGCAGTGAAATTACACATTATAAAATGTTTTTTTTTAAATAAGAGCTGTAAAGGTTCTGTCGAAGTTTTACAATGGCATAATTAATACCATATGGTGTTTCAGAAAAGACTAATCTGATTTAGGATGAAGTAAAAAATCACAGGTCAGTGTCAAGAAAATATATTTCTAGGGTACCAAACCCATAAATATAAGACACTTTTCAGCTCACTATGTGAAGGGTAATGAATGTAATTATGTATTTGCTTGTTTAAAAAGTTCTTTGTACATTGGAATATCATAAATTGTCCTGGAAATTACACTTCTTTTTATGTAGAGACATGTTCTTTTTTTGGACCCTTTTCCTTTTATTTGAATCTAGTTTAACTCGGAGAATATTTTTATCCAGGAGGTTTCTCTCTGTATAAGTCTGGAAATCTGTACTGTTACGCAGCATGAAGCTCCTCTTTTTTAAGGAGATACATGTTTACCGTGACTCCACCAACTGGACGCTGCAGTGCTTGTGCAAAAGCTATCTAGTTGTTCTGCAACCTTGATTCACTGATTCCAGTTTCAGATTTAATATCTTTTGTTACCCTGTTGCCTAAATTCATAATTAGACTTCAAAACTCATGCAGGTTATTACCATGAGTCTGTGAATAACTGCTTCAATGAAATAGCAAGGAAGAATCTCAAGTGAATTGGCCCTGTCTCATGTTCTGGTAATCCATTGGCAATAGCCAGCTCTACCTTCCCTCTCCGCTGACACTAGAGATTTTAAGCTAATCAGCACCTCGATGAGAGCAATCTGAATAAAGTTACCTACAACACAGGGACTAAATTGTGTCTTTTAATCATATTACTAGCTAATTGCCCTGCATCACCAGAGTCAGAGCTTGGGAAGCAGGGAAACAAGTGAAGTTTTGGATCTGCTTCCAGACAATGTGTATATCATCTACCCCCATTCAGATCAGAAAGATAATATTTTGAATCTTTAAATGATTATATAGTTGGAATAAAGTCCCTCATGATCACAGCAACTTTTAGAGAAGCCCCAAGTGCCTTGTACTTTAATACTGTCCTATTTGAACTAGTTGTGCCTTTCCTTTCACTAGACAGACTTACCAGTCATCTGATTTTGATAATGCCAGTCTGGATTTCCAGTCAAGTATCCCACTAGAAATCTGGGTTTCTCATCTTACAAAGTGCAGGGAGAATGGGTCCTTTTCAGAGATACTTATAGCTCCCAGGAATGAGACTAGTGCAATACAGGCTTGATTCAGACAAAGCTGACAAGTCCAACTCCCTAGACACGTCAAAGAGCCAGAAAATAGACGGCAGTAAACAGACCCACGTTCCCAGTAGCTGGGAACAGCAAAAAGGCAAGTGCCAGGTGTTTTCTAGTCATGATGCTAATTTTTACTGTTCTTATAATAAAATTTGTGTCTGCTGTTTTTGATAGAAAATATTGAGTGCTCATATGCCATTGAAGAGATTACAAAGGTGGGAGGGAAAAGTATTGCCAAAACAATGATGTAAAATGTGAACACATGTTCATAAGATTTTCCATGAAATACATAATAATGCAGTTGAGGGAAACTCTGCTTCCCAGCCACCTTGGCACAAAAATCAGTAAGATTTGATGCCACATTCATCATGTTATGTTATTAAAACCACTGGAAGGTGGGGTTAAATAGAGCAGAAACAGTCCTTTTTATGACAGGACAGTAATTGAGAATAACAAAGAAAACTGAATAGGATGGTGGTTCTTTTTTTACCTACATTTACTGTTTGATTTTATTTTCCCTTTTTGTTTTGCTTTTGTGTTTTCTTTTTAACTAACCATATTTACTCATTTCTAAGTGGCTTCAAATATATCAATTTATCTTAAAGCATCAACTTAATCTCCAATTTTTTATGTAGACTTTCTTTTTAGGGTGGGATAGGAACAAGATTTAATTAATATTAAGTGTCTATTGTCAGGGTTCAGCTGAATTGTAATTAGCTTCTACTCATGAAACTGTTATATCCTTTATAATGACCATGGGAAATATTATTACTGTATTTTCTGAAACATTTCTAACATGTTTGAAGAAAAAAGAATCTCATATTTCAGCTGAAGAGCCTATTCCTTGATACACAAAAATAGCTATACTTGAGTGACCTAGCTAATGTTGAATTCAAGGGAAAATTCTCCATCTCCCCAAATATAAATGCTAAACAAATATGTGCCTACAGGCTTTTCATCACACCTCTCTTGAAAATGGAACAAATTGTTATGTAGCTGAATAGAAATGCTTCATTGCTCTACTGCTCTTATCCAAGATACTGCATCTATACTCGAGCAGACACTGAAAATCTTTGAAAATCCTCAGGGACAAAAAGGAGCATTTTAATGGGTGAACTTCTTTACCTTTGTTGCATTTTTCTTCTATATATATTATAAAAGCAGGTTGCAACATATAAAGATAACAAGTAACATGTTTTGATTGTAGACGTCTACAAGAAATGTTGACATTTGGGCTTTTTTGTTGTTGAGAAATGATAAATATGATTTTGAACAAGTTCCTTTGCAAGGCTAGGATGTCTAAACAACATTTGAGTAGCTGCTCCTGTTGAATTACACTACCATTAATCATCTCCACTAATTCAATAAAAACACTGTCAATACGAGAAAACATTTTTTCTATTGAATTAATGAGGATGGTTTGTTACTAATAGGATAGGACTGCATTAGGGAAATGTTTAAAGTAACATGATAGATTAACCAGGAAACTATTAATAAAGATTAAATGTAATTTTTAAGTCTTTCTAAACCCTGTGAGAAAGGAATGGAAATATGTATTATGAAGAGAGCCACTGTGCCTGCTGAGCGTCATCACTTTATTAGTCAGAGGATTCAAGAGACCTGTAGTCTACCCTTGATCAGGTGGGTAAACTAAGACATATGATGGACCTTTTCTTGATTTTCTATTTTGTTCTTTACAGAATTTGAAGCATTACACTGGTGCCTTTGTTTAGCACTGTAAGATTTCCTGATAGAAATATTGAATGTGAGACATACATTATTTGTAAACAGTAAGGTTTTATCTTCTGTGATTTTCAGTGGTGTTCTAATTCCACCCTAAATAATGAAATACTAATTGCTTTGGTAGCCTTAGGCAACTCACTTATGACCTTTCAGGAGTTGCACTTACACTTTCCGTTGTTTTCAGGAGCTAATGTAATATTTGAGTAGTAACATCTCTGCAATTCAGGCTGTTCACTCTAAGCTGAATCTTAAGGTCAGTTTCTTCAGCTGGAAAGTAGTTGCAAGAATACTTAACATCTGTCCAGCTTGACTTAAGAATTAATGACTTAATGGCTAGAAATAACTTAAAAAAAAAAAAAAAAAAATAAAAATCAGCAATAACAGCTCAATGTCCAAGGAAAGACTGGTGAGAAATGTCGTTCCTTGGGGGTCGGTACTGGGACCAGAGCTGTTTAACATCTTTGTCAGACATGCACAGTGAGACTGAATGCACCCTCAGCAAGTTTACCAATGACAGTAAGCTATGTGGTTTGGTCATCATGCTGGAGGGAAGGGATGACATCCAGAGGGACTTTGAAAGGCTTTAGAGGTGGGCCTGTGAAAACCTCAGTAAGATCAAGGCCAAGGGCAAGGTCCTGCACCTGGGTCAGGGCAATCCTAGGCAAAAACAGAGACTGGGCAGAGAATGGATCAAGATCAGCCCTGAGGAGAACTTGAGGGTACTGGTGGATGAGAAATTCAACATGAGCCGGCAATGTGCGCTTGCAGCCCAGAAGGCCAACAGCTGTATCCTGGGCTGCATCAAGAGAAACGTGGGCAGCAGGTCGAGGGAGGTGATTCTCCCCATCCACTCTTGTAAGGCCCTGCCTTACTGATTGTAATAATACGACATAGAATATTAATTTTATACAGAAAACATTTCTTATGTTTTGGAAAAAATATACTTGAAAGTTAGTTTTAAATATTTGTTATGTTGTACTAACACTCAATGATTTGTGGTTTCATTAAGTGAATGTCAAAGTCAGAGCTCTATTAAAGCAATATATTTATCATTGAATTATTAATCTTCCATGAAAATAACAGTGCTAAAGAATTCATGTGTGGGCATTACCAGTAAGGTATAAGCTTAATTTCGTGTGCTTTGCAAATGATTCATTAGAGTCTTAGCAAAATTCTTCCCTTCACAACAGTGAAGTACCAAGATGTGCAAGATTTTTGTGAACTACTAATAATCAGCTCCTTCTCAATATGCTTATTAAGGCTTTAACACCACTACTTCTCTTCTGGTGCTTGTTCACCACTCTACTACTTTTATCTTGGTAGAATTTGCCAGTTAAAGCTGGACAGCTGTAAAATGGGTTTGAGGAAGCAATACCCACTGCAATCTTTCTTTCTAAAAATTAAATAACCAGGAGACCTCGGTAGAAAATGAGAAAAAGAGAACAGTGCTTAAATGCGCACATTCCTCTGTTTACCGTCACTTCGAGAGCTTTAAAAAGTCTTGATAACACTTAAAGGCAGAATGATCCTGAGGGTTTTTTACAACACAACTGATATTTAATTAGCCTCCAATCTGTGCTAGAAAGGTATATTTGTATACCCAGAGCACTACTCTATCTGAGTATGCATAGTGGTGTTCATATCATCATTTTGTCTCCTAGTGGTACATATTATGGAATGCTGTGTTTGGGCAGGGGGAAAGCAACCAACTGGAAAGGACTCCGGTGAGAACAGAGCACAAAAATATCATTAAAGGACAGTTACTAAAAATGTCAAGATGACACTTCATCTTTGCTGCTGTTTGAGAAACAGGATTGTTAAGATTTTAACGTTCATATTGTATGCGCATACCAACATCTGGGTATACCTGTGCTTCAGCTGTTGATGCCTTATGTATATCTACTTCCGTGACAGAGATATGCAAGTACCAGAACAGTGGGAATATATATCGTCTGTCTGCCTCACAAATCTGCACAATAACATGATGAGTATTAGAAGGGGTGTGGTTAGCAGGTCAAGAGAGGTTCTTCTCCCCCTCTACTCTGCCCTGGTGAGGCCGCATCTGGAGTGTTGTGTCCAGTTCTGGGCCCCACAGTTCAAGAAGGACAGGGAACTCCTTGAGAGAGTCCAGCGCAGAGTCACAAAGGGAGTGGAGCATCTCCCTTATGAGGAAAGGCTGAGGGAGCTGGGTCTCTTTAGCTTGGAGAAGAGGAGACTGAGGGGTGACCTCATTAATGTTTATAAATATATTAAGGGTAAGTGTCACAAGGATGGAGCTAGACTCTTCTCGGTGACAACAAATGATAAGACAAGGGGCAATGGGTGCAAGCTGGAACACAGGAGGTTCCACTTAAACTTGAGAAAAAACTTCTTTACAGTGAGGGTGACAGAGCACTGGAACAGGCTGCCCAGAGATGTTGTGGTGTCTCCTTCTCTGGAGACATTCAAAACCTGCCTGGACGCCTTTCTGTGTGATCTCATTTAGGTGTTCCTGCTCCGGCAGGGAGATTGGACTAGATGATCTTTCAGGGTCCCTTCCAATCCCTGACATTCTGTGATTCTGTGAGAGGAACAAAGGGCCAATTGTAATCAATTGAACGTACACTTCCAAAATATTAAGAATTTTTAGTATTTTAAAAAAACCCAACAACACGAAGACAATGGAATATCCTCCGCTTTGCACTCCAGTTTTTCAAATTAAGAATCAGGAATGTGAACTATCTTAGTTTCTTGATACTAATCCTGGAAAGAATAGTCTAGTAAATGACAACCCTGACTTGTATCACTGAGACTGGAATTTAAAGCAGCTGTGCAGTCAGTTCACAGGAGAATTTAGTTATCCTGTCACCCTGGAGGACAGATTACACTAATGTAATCTCCAAACAAACAGCTGGTTTGCACTGTGTAGATCTGGTTCAGTAAAGTGGGGTTCATTCCTACAAGGATCCCTACCTTTTTCTATGTCCCTTATGGTCATCATATGTGATATAGCAAAATGCATGAGGGGATCTAGCAAGAAGAAAAAGGAAATATTTGAGGTGTGGAATTTCATTCTGTAATGACATTAGGGCAATTAAAAAATTAAACTCTTAATTTCTACAATGATGTGCAACATGGCTGTAGGTAACAATTGAATGTTACTCCGGAATTAAACACAAGTGGGTTCCCTGTATGAATATTTCTATCTTCCTACAACCCAAGTGAATAGGGCATCTTTGTGCCACTGACTCTGTCAGCTGTTGACAAATTTCTCAGTGTATGGCAAGAGAGGAAATCAGAAAAAAAAAAAAAAAAAGGACAGGGTTGTTGGTTTTATTTTTTCCTGACAAAATTATTAACTTTTCTTTAGATTCTAGAACTTGCTTGGCTTCTAGAAATATGTTGTAAAATAAAGAAAATTAATATCAATTTGAATCAAAATTATATGTGGAAGGATACTTCTCTGGTCCTCTGTTCCTCCAACCCAAAATGTTAAACAAAGATTTTTTTTCTCTTTTAAACCTTAGATTTAGTTTGGGGAAGGGAAGAAAAGGGTCTTGTCCTGTACAAAATTATTCCTCTAGAATACACTCTGCCTACTTTCAACTGAGTAACAGAGTTTGCTTTCCATGTTAAATAACCTAGGAATATTTATTACCTCAAGTAAGGAGTTAATATATGATCTTTATTATAAAATGCTCTTAAATAAAACCTGTCAAGCTCTCAATAAATGGATGCAACTCCCAATGTCTCTGATTACAAAAGTAAATATAAATAAAATTACTATAGTCCCTAAATTTTATTATCTATGCATGAACATTCCTTTACAATTTCCAACATATTTTTTTAAAGAACTAAGCACATCTATTAAGGGTTATTCTGGCTATATTAAAAAACAGAATAGGAATAAAAGCATTGGTTTTACTTCTTAAAAAGTAAACTTGTTTCGTCAGACTTTTCCTATACTGAATTCAAGGCTCAATAAAAATATATAGAAATAGAATTCACCAAAGCTCCAAAAAGATTTAGGTTGGATGGGGCTCTGAGCAACCTGACCTAGTTGAAAATGTCCCTGTGCACTAAAGGGGCATTGGACTAGATGACCTTTAAAGGTCCCTTCCAACCTAAACTATAAAAAAAAAAAAAAAGCAAAAAAAAAAATAAAAAGCTGCAGAAATGTGGAATCACTGGAGACTAAACTGAAGCACTGCAGGAGAAGTTATTCACCTGTTTCATTTGTCCCCAGTATTTCTCAATAGATTTTTGGCCTTTGATTGTAACACCAATGGAGAACAAACAAAAAACCTTGTGTATTGACTGTAAAAGAAAACTTCTAATCATGAACCAATGCAGTGTGATTAAGTAGGCAGGTTTTGTCACGTTCCACCTCTGAGGCAGGAGGAGAACAACTAAAGTTCTGTAAATCCACTTGGGCTAAATTAAGGTGAAACAAGGCCAAATGATCAGTCAAATGCTTTATTTATAATGAAAATAACCAGAACTTGGAAAATATAAAACTTTGGCACTGTGGATTCTTATCGGAACAAAATCTATGAAAGAGGGGAAAAGAAGAGAAGAGAGGGACAGGAAAGGAAAGATACAGAGAAAGATATCACCACCCTTGGATCCTGCGATGGTCTCTGCAATGGATGGGGCAATCCTCTGGTGGTGGGCATGCATGTGACAAGACTGGCTGACCTTCCTTGGTGGGTGCACATGTGGCTGCCTGAGCATGTGTCTTTTATACAGTTCAGCTTCCCCCCTCCAGCGAGGGCTGATGTAACTCTTGGTCTTGATGTAACTCGCAGACGCCACTGTGAGAGGTGGTCAAGGAAGGTCTTTTTGGAGGATCTTGGTGGTCATTGAGCCCCTTCCTCCAATGAACTCTGTGTGACTTTTAGCTATAGATGGTGTTGTTTTGCTCAGCATGTCAGAACACAGAACTGCACATCCTCCAACACGCCTTCTGCATCTTGCTAATCATCTTCTGCATCCCACCTTCTCTGTCTAGCTAACTGCCTTCTGCATCCCACTAACTGCTCGTCTTATTGTTGCTTTTCTTATGGAGAACTTGTTGCTGTGTAGAACTTGTCTTGCTACAGTGTTTGTGACATACATTAACTTTTTCAGCCTCTTAAGGTTTGGAGAGCTTTGTAGGAGAAGGGAGATGCCTGATTCTTTTCAAAGAGCTGATTAAAAAAACCCATTGTGATGTTTCACAAAGGGACTTTTCAGAAGAAATATCCCATTCTGCACTTTCCATTGACCAGAGCTATGTCTTGTGATCAGAATCTGGCTTTCACTCTCCATCTCTCTGTGACTGAATTATTTGGGGCTCTTGGTTATGCAAAACTATTTGCTTGGCCTCAGTATATATTCCTGCCCCCCAGTCATCCCCAGCATGATTCACTTCTGTGGATACATCTATGTAGTTGTACACACTGAACTTTAGACGTAGATGTTAAAGAAGTTGCATGTGATAAAAATAGCAAAGTACAGAGATTTTGAAATTCATATGCTATGCTATGAAATAATGTTCACCATATTATTAGATGAACAAGACAGAAAAACAGAAACAATAACTTTTTGCAAAATGATTTGAAAGAACACAAACTATAAGCACTGGGCTACCTGGCACAGCTCTTCCTGTTTGTCTTATATGTGAGTCTGCCTGCCTCATCAGCTTTCCTGCTCCCTGAATATGGATATAATATCAAGCTTTCCTGGACATCTCTTCCAAGGAGACATACATATTCCAAGACAAAATGTTCTAACCAAACTTCTCTTTACCATATTTGACACCTCTTCTGAATTTAACCTTGTGGTTGGGGCCCACTTAAGGCTTTTTTGAGGCCAGTTTGTAAGATATTTGTGTTGTTCTTTTCCTCAGTCTTCTGTGTGATAGTTCCCTTAATAATTCTCTTTGCACCATACCTTAATGCAGCAGCAAATTGCACACAGCATCCTTTCTCTCCATCTGTGAGCATGTCACTCTGACTATGCAGATATCTGATTTTTTCAGATTTCTTCTCTGAAAATATATTTCAGGTGGCAGCAGGCATTTTGTCATGGTAGAACTATTCAGCATGTGAACGTTGTTAGGATGTCTTATCTAGCAGTGTGAAGACACTTTCTTCAGATCCAGAGATACTGGTTCAAATCTTTTCTTTACATTCTGCATAGAAGGTTGCCTTGACCAGGTACCTAAGCTTCATAGGGTTCAGATGGGAATTTCCATGTACAGCACCTAAATCCAATTTAGTTATCAAAAGGTGAATAAAATTGCCTCAGTGCCTGCTGACATTTTCCAGACTATGCCTGGAATCTTCTATATTTGGAGATGTTGAACAGCTAAACCCTTAAGCCTTGGTGGGGCCAAAATATAGGCATTCCTCTACAGGAATGGAAGCCAAAATATAGGCTTCCAAGAAAGAGATGAACTGGTACTCATCCTTAGTGCACTCCTAATTGAGTTGGCACCACAAATTTTAGCAGGTCAGTATACACATTTTATACATCAATATTTGAGTGCATACCCAAGATACTAGAGCCCTATAGATGAATCCCTCACTCTTGTGCAACTTTCAAGCTAATGTAGATTTCATCAGTTTCTAGTATGTAATAGATATGTGCTGTAAACAGTGAACACATAAATGGTTTAATGGTGGACCAGTACCTAGTACCTCATTATGCTTTAGCTCCTCAACAGCAAAATGTTGAAGTAGAATTTTGTTAACTTATGCGTGGTGAGGATACATCACATAAGCCTTTGAGGTGGACAGATGTTCAGACAATGCTAGTATAATCCATTGTGAAAGGCTAAGTTATTGGCTTGAGTGATTCTATGACTGATGGATCAGTCTGTAATGCCTTTGTTTTCAGACACATTTTTTCATTTAGAAAAAAAGCTACAAATGCGGAAATAAATCAGTGGCATTCCCAGTATTATATCCTTGAACTTTGAAGCACTTGCAAAAACATGTCTATTTCAGCTATGTTTTCATGTTTTTATGTCATTGCATTTAGTACTTCTATCTAAAAAAGGCACTTCCAGGAATTTCATTACTGGGAAGCCTGGTGTACCGGAGCTGAACTTTATTCCCAGAACTATCAGCAATCTGTCAGTGGCAAGGTTTCCTGGAATAATATCAAAACCCCTGCCTATAATGACCAAGGGAACGGTGTTAGTCCTTCTCCAGTAAATTGTATTTAAGTGTAGTTCACTGGGAAAGTGACAACAATTGTTTAGAAACCCCACAGCCATAGGTACATTACTAAAACATTAGACAACTAGACAGATCCTGAAGGTTGTAAGCACTCAATAGTAAGCCTTTCTAGTACATCTACAAATTTACACAGTGATGGAATTTGAGTAAAGGGAAGGGTGAAGTGAAAATGAAGATAAATCTACATCTGTCCCTAATGCCAGATGAAAAAAAAAAAAAGAAATATATATTTTTCCAGATATTTGTTAAGCACAAATTGATGGTAATTAAAAGAAATAAGAAACTCAAACTTCTGGTTTTGTATCCTTGTTTGTTGTAAATTGAAATGAACATCTCAAACTTAAGTCTTTTCTATGAAATGAAATTTTCAACGAAATGAACTGTTCAGAAATGTGAAAGATTTTATTCTACAGAATTTAAAGTCATATCCAGATACAAAATGAATATGAAATAATAAATTTGAAAAAAATATTTTTACATTAATGAAATGAAATTATTTTACTCTAGTGATATGAATTAGAAAGTCCAAAAGTTTCCCTTTGACATTGATTTTGTGATCAGTATGACACATTCTTATAAAATATTTTTTATTATAAACAAATAACACTTTCTGCAGCTTTTTTTTTTTTTTAATTTATTTAGCCACCTCTGGCTTAAAAAAAACATTTCCTGGAAATTAGCATAAAACCTACTCTCTATCTAATTAATTCCTGGAAAAAATCCTGCCTATCTGTGTTAAGTCCTAAGCTGAGTCAACCTTGAGAATGCTAGTGAAGCTCCTTCACAAAAGCAGTAAGGAAGAATATGCAAGCGAATGACAATAGAAGACAAAACAGGGGATCCAAATTCCAGTAGTTTACAGGAGGTTAATTTCTCAATCTTATTTTCAGCCTTTTGACATATTTGCTCTATGTAGCAATAAGCTGTCAAAGGAGAGATTTTCTTCCAAGTCATATTGTTGACCATCATCAATAGATATAAATTTATATTTTGAAAAAATGAATGTCTATCCACTATCCATAGTGTCTACTCAGAATGTCTTTAATTAACACATTGTGGTTATTATAGCAGAATAAAGGCTAAAATAAAAGCAACTATTTTGATTTTTCTCCTTATGTTATAGTAAACCATCACTGACTGGGAGATCTTTGCCTCTAAACATTTAAAACTACACTGTGACTTATGCCAAGTAGAACAGTCTGGAGGATAAGAGATCTGTCACCTCTGTAATTGCTTTTGTTTTGCATAATGCAATTAAAGAGATGCATGCCAAAATAAGGATGATGTGCAATGAGTCCACTAATTGTACTAGTTGCATTTATTTTCATTCTTTTCCAGCCCAAATTCATTTTTGGATGTAGATTCTTTACAGCTTCTTTAACTGCTGTGATGACTCTCACATGGCAGAGTATAATCATGCAAAATAAACACAATCTGTGCACCAGTTTGTTTTCTTCATTTTTTTTTCCTTATAATTTCTAAAAAAGTGAAATTTTTACTGTTAAGGTATACTCTCAGATTCCCAGTTTTGTGTGGCTGGCGACAGTGTAGGAGTGAAGTATTGTAGAGGAAGATCAAGTTAAAAATCACTTAAGCAAGATCAGCTTATACAAGCCCATGGGGTCAGATAAAATGAATTCAAGGGTGCTGAGAGGGTTGGTTGATCCAGTTGTGAGCCCACTTCTTATCATTTTTAAAAGTTTATGATGACTGGAAAAGGTTCCTGATGGGTAGAAAAAGGCAGACATCAAGCTTATCCTAAAGAAAGGAAAGTGGGTAATGACCAGTCTATCTTCAGTCTCTAGGAATGTAGAGAAGCAAATCTTCCTAGAAGTTGTGACCAAGCACATGAGGGACCAGATAACTGGAAACAGCTAACAAGATCAAAAGCAAGTCATACCTGACCAACATGATTGCCCTCTATGATGACTAGAGGAGTGGATGGGATTTACTTTGAATTTAGCAAGATTTTTGGGACTCCCATAGTATATGTACAGCTAAATTGGAAAAAACATGGTTGGATAACTGGTCTACATCACCACAGAATCACAGAATTCTGAGTTTGGAAGGGACCTTTTGAGATCATCTAATCCAACCTACTTGTCAAAGCAGGGCCAGCTAAAGCAGGTTGCCCAGGACCATGTCCAGTTGGCTTTTTAATGTCTCCATGGATGGACACATGGAGACAACCCCTTTGTGTAACCTGTTCCAGTGTTTGACCACTCTCGCAGTAAAAAAGTATTTTATTCAGATGGACCTCAATGTATTTCAGCTTATGGATGTTGGCAATGATCTGCATAATGCATACCAACAAGCAGGTGGCCCTCTTTGCTATGGGCATGTTGCTTGCTCATGGTCAAGTGCTGTTCACCAAGACTCCCAGGGCCTTCTCTGCAGAGCTACTTTCCAGCTGAGAGTCCCTCAGCATATATTGGTGCATGGGGTTATTCCTGCCCAGGTTCAGGACTTTACATTTTTTGTTGATCTTCACTAGATTCCTGTCAGTCTTTCTCCAGCCTGTCAAGTCCCTCTGGGTGGCCACACAACCCTCTGGCATATCAGCCACTCTTCCCAGTTTTGTATCATAACAAATTTTCTAGAGGACACTGTGCCCCATTATCCAGGTCATTAATGAAGATGTTGAACAGGAGCATACCCACTATTGATTCCTGGGTTACACCACTTCTTACTGGCCTCTAGGCAGTCTTTGTGCCACTGATCATGATACTTTGGATCTGGACACTTTGCTAGATTTCAAGCCACCTCACTGTATGTTCATCCAACCCATAAATAAACAGTTTATCTATGAGGATCTTATGGTAAACAGTGTGCAAAGCCTTACTGAAATCCAGGTAGACAATATTCACTGCACTACCCTCATCCACCAGGGCAGTCATTTCATCACAGAAGTTGGTCGAGTATGTCTTCCTGTTTGTGAATTCGTGATGACTATTCCTGATTATTTTCTTGTCTTTCACATGCCTGGGATCAGCTGCTCCATCACCTTCCCAGGGATCAAGGTGAAGCTGATCAGCCTGTAGTTCCCTGGGTACTCCTTCTTGCCCTTCTTGAAGATAGGAGTGAGATTTGCTTTCCTCCAGTCTTTGGTTACTTCTCCTAGCCACTATGATCAAAGATTACAGAGAATAGGCTCATAATTTGTGGTGGTTTGGGTGGATTCACCC
>NW_010337788.1:972-10165 GCF_000700745.2 Antrostomus carolinensis | reverse complement strand
ACTCAATGATCTTGAAGGGCTTTTCCAATCGGCACAATTCTGGGATTCTCTGAGTTGAAAAGGAACACGTTATTTTTTTGTCTTCTGGTAAATACCACCATGTGTCTTGGAAGCTGGTGGGACTGAGGTGACAAGTGACCCGCGGCAGCAGTCTGTGGGGCTCAGATTTACCTCACGCTGCAGGAAGGGCTTTGTTCTCCAGCACAACGAGGTCATTGCTGAGAGCTGGGACGCGGGTGCTGCTGTGCCCGGGGAGCAGCCTGCCTCAGTTTCCCTGCTGCAGGGATGCTCTGTGGCCGGCTCAGCTCTAACATCATGTTGGTGTTTCCAGGCATCCAGCTGTGTTGCTGCAGTACCCAGCGCAGGAACCGTTGCATTTTGCCGTGAGTTCTTACTGGGTTTGGATTCCCTCTGTCTGGCAGACGCAGTGGATGGTGCTGCCAGCCCCATGGGTGCCTCGGTGGGTCCCCGAAGCAGCATGTGCTCACCAAGGATCCCTAAAACAATCTTCCCAGTTTGTTCCTTTTTTTTGCATGTTCATCTGCTCTCGATTTTTGTCACACATCTTCACCAGTTGTTAGAGAATGAAAAGCTTTGGGTTTTTAATTATAAATTAGAATAATAATGAAGATAGCGGCCGAGCAGCGTGGCTGCAGCCCATCCTCCTGGGTAACTCGGAGCTCCCAGTGTTTTCCAGCTCCTCTCAGCTGTCCACAGAGGTTTGGTGAGGTGCTCAGCAGGTGACCTTCCCGCTGTGGGAAATGGCTTCTCTGGGACATTTGGGCAGTGGTGACCTCAAAGCCAGACCTGCCAAATACTGGGCGAGGTCCTAGAACGTGTCACTCAGGCTTGTAAATATTATCTGTCACAACTTACACACCATGGATGGGACTTTTGAATTCCCACCGAGCCCAAGGCTGCCATCCCACTAATTTCAGCAAAGCTGGGGTGTCCCTGCCGTGTCTTTGGAGAGTCAAATGCCAGCACTCACAGTCTGACAAGCTTTGCTCCCATCACAAGAGATCTCCCGCATGTCCTGCTCACCACACAGACCCTCACACCCAATCTCAACTGCCCTTGGTGCAACTTGAGGCCATTTCCTCTTGTCCTGTCACTTGTTCCTTGGTTGAACAGACCCACCCCCACCTCTCTCCACCCTCCTTCCAGGTAGAATCAGAATGTTGTGAGTTGGAAGGGACCCACAAGGATCATCTAGTCCATCTCCTGTCCCTGCACATTCAGGGTCTGAATCCCAACATTCAGACCATGTGTCTGAGGGCACATGTTGGCCAAATGCTGCTGGAATCTTGTCAGCCTTGGTGCCATGAGCACCTCCCTGGGGAGACTGTTCCAGTGCTCCACCACCCTCTGCCTCAAGAACCTTTTCCTCATGGCCAACCTCACCCTCCCCTGGCACATCTTGTTCCATTTCCTCTGCTCCTGGTCCTATCCTCTGGTAGTTGTAGAGCAAATTGTAGAGTTCTAGATTCAACTGGGACACATCTCACCTGGTGGTTTCCTCCTGTGGCACAGGTACACCCCCACTGGTCACAGGTACACCAGTAGGTCTGGTGGCTCATGCCCATCACAGTGCCTTTCCAAGTGCCTGGAAAACTTTATCCCTCTCCCATCTTTCCTCTTCCTTCTCCTCTGTCTCGGTTAGTCACGCCCCCCTCCTCTCATGCATGCTCTTCCCATGCAGATGCTGGGATTACACGGGCTGTAACACACTGGAAGGTTTTTTTTTCCCCCTCCTCCACAAATATCTAAATTTCTCCCTCACTACCTACCTAATATGTCTGTGACATCCAAATGTCCCCAACATTCAGGGGCATTTGGGTTTGGGGTTCTGATTCAGGCTCATCTAGAGAAAAACATGGAAAGGTCGCTGCATTTTACTTCATCCAGCAAATGAAGCTGGGAGCCATTCAGCGCTGCCGTGTGTGTGTGCACTGCCTGGAACCAGGAGCTACCTGCAAACACCGTGTGACTCACGTGGGGCTGGAAGAGTTTTATGTAACTATTGGTTTACTTTTAATTATTCTCTTTACTTTCCATCACTTCTTTAAATCCCACCGAAGGCAAGCTTCCCCACACAATGATGTCTTGGCATTTTCACGCAATGATCCTGACTCCCCAACGGTATCAGGGGAATAAACCAGTAGATTAAACTGTCCAACCACTTGCCCTCCTGCCTGGATGATGTGTGTTATTTCCCACCATACACATTCCAGTTTATGCTTCATGGTCATTAACACAGCGGGTGCTGTTAGACAATGAAAGCCAGTAGCACTCTAATAAAGGGTTTAACAAATAACAGGAAATCCTTACCAAGAGCTACAGAAAAGTTGTGTTGGGGAAACAGGAACTGTGAGTTGGGGCAGGTTGTACATGGAATGGGGTTTTGTGCGCTAATTAAGCAAACAATTATCACAGGGCTGGTGCTGAAACATCAGCCTAGAGAGAAAACTGCGTTTGAGGGTGTCCTGGTTTTGAGCTGGGACAGAGCTGGTTTGTTTTCAGCAGCTAGAACAGCGCTGGGGTTTGGGTTCAGCTGGGATTTGGTATGAGAAGAACGTTGATAACACACTGATGTTTGCAATTGTCGCTGGAAGTTGAAGGACTTTGTGTTCTGTTTGTCTACAAGCACAAGATCTAAGGGGGTGAGGAATATTGCAATGAATCAGCTCCATGGGCATTTGGCTCTGCCAAGGGGCTGTTCCATCTCCTGTCCCCCATGGGCAGGAGATCCATGAGGGGCTCTTCCTCTCTTGCTCTCTCTGGCTTTCGCTCGGGCTCTCGCTCTCCCGGGATTGCGGTTTCGGGTCGGGATTGTGGCTCCTCCGGGATTGTTATCTGGGAACGGGCCGGGCTTGGTCAGTGGGTGCTGAGCAATGGCACTGGGTATTGCTTATTTGCATATTTTATTACTGTTATCATTATCACTACTATTTTAATATCAGTATTATTTTAAGTTGTATTTTATTTCCATTATTAAGTTGTCCTTATCTCACCCTATGAGTCTCCTTACCCTTGCCTCCCCTATCCCCTGGGGTGGGAGTGAGCAAGTGCCTGTGTTGGCTGCCAGCCCAGTGAAGCCAGCACAGAGGGAAATAGCCCCTTGGATCAGAGAGGACAGAGCAGACATTACCTCCCAGCAACTTGCTTTCTGTGCTGTCTGGCTTAGCTGCTCAGCAGGACATTAATGCCAAGAAATTTAACAAGCATTTTCCTGGTTTCAGCGCTGCCAGGCTGCTGAGCTGTAGCGTCACTCTCTGCTCCCTCCATTTGCCATTCACATCTCACCTGCTGCTCATTTCTGCTTTGTGAAACAGGACACAAAGCTGTGCTTCTTCCCAAAGAGAGGGTCCACCATCCAGCTGCCCAGTGAGGACTTCTCACTCCAAACTGACACCGGGTCCCACTGATGCTCTCATACTTGCCAGGCTGAGAAATCCAGTGTGGTGGTTTCACCCACAGGTAATACCACGTGGTCCTTCACTCACTCCCCCCAACCTGGTGAGATGGGGAGAGAAACACAGCAAAGGGCTGGTGGGTTGGAATGAGGACGGGGACGGCTCACTCATGATGGTCATGGGCAAAACAGACTCTACTTGGGGAAGAAAAATCAATTTAATTCATTACCAATCAATCAGAGTAGGATGGTGAGACACAAAAACCACATCTGACAACACCTTCCCCCACCCCTCCCTTCTTCCCGGGCTCAAAACTCTTTGCTCCCCATTTCTCTACCTTCCCCCCCCAGCAGCACAGGGGACAGGGAATGGGGGTTCAGTCAGGTCACCTCTGCTGCTCTTCCCGGCATGGAAGTCCAGGAACAAAGTGTTCCAACACGAGGTTCCCATGGAGTCACTGATCTCTTTGGGCTCAGCTCCCAGCTCCAGCATGGGGATGTCCATGGGCTGCAGATGGGCCTCTGGTCCAGTGTACCTCCTCCCCCCACTCTGGGGTCTTCTTGCTCATCACGAGCTCCCAACATAGTCAAAATTGCCTTCGGGCACAGCATTCTGCTCCAAAGGAGAGTCCTCCATGGCCTACATGTGGGTATCTGCTCTGCTATTGAACCTTCATGGGCTGCAAGGGGACCTCATTTACCTTTTCCTGTTCCATGCCTGTTGAACTGGGTGTCTGAGGTTCTCTGTCTTCCCCTTCTTCTTCCTTGTGGCAATGATGCTCTCCTCTTTGTTTAGGCTGATGGTCTTTTGTTCAGGTCAATGGCCTTTCCTCCAGGTTCTCTCTACCTTCTTCTTTTCAAAACAGTTCTTCTGTCATAAATATGGATTTGAAGAAGCATTTCCCAGCTCAGCCTGGGCTGGAGGTGGGTCTGCTTTGGAGCCAAGGGAGCTTCATGAAGTTTCTCACAGGGGCCATCACTGTAGGCCTTTCCCCTGCTACCAAAAATAGCCCCACCCCACAACCCCAACTCATCCTGTTAGCATCTTCCAGACAGTCTGGCTTTGGCACAGCTGGATTTGCCAAACAAACAGCACTGTTCTTCCAGCACAAACTCTTTGCGTGACCAAGAAACCCTTGAACATTGAATGGACCACGTGAAGTTCCTTTCATTATGTCTCCTGCACTGGGCACACCAACAGGCTGTGCTGTTCAGAAAGGGACTGTTGACATCCAGCCTCAACTCCATCTTTCTTAGTTTCACCTATTTATTGATGTTTGCTTTGAATTTGCTAATTAAGTCTCTTTCTCTATGTTATTTATGGGGCTCACAAATTTCAAGCCCGTTCCTTTGTTCCCAGGCTGTACTTGTCTCTTAAGCTAACTGATCTCATACTTTTTGAAGTCTTTTCATTCGTCCTCATAAATCAGACTTTGGACCTTGATGAATCCATATTTACTGCACTGATCTGAATTCTCGCCCAATAATCAGCTCTTCTTCATCTGAATCAGAAGTGTATTATTCCATTATTATTCCATTATTATTATTATTATTACACAGGTGACTGTGAAAAGATTCTGTCTCTGTATTCCAGCCTCATTATACATCACTCTGGCTACTTCACCTCGCTCTCCTGCTTTGCAAATACAGTCCCCTAAGATTCTTCCCATGTCATTTCTTTGCAGGTTTATGTGATTGTGCTTGTCTTCGATGGTTCTTTCCCCTTGTGAATTAGAATAGCTTTCCATTTGGATTGGGTTTTATTCCATAAATGGTATCTAATTTTCTAACATTCTCTCTCTCTGTTGGTTTTTTTTTAATCTGGTTGTGTTCTTTCCTCTTTTTTTCATGTCTTCTTCATATTAGTAATTTCATTCAATTTAATATACGTGGGACTTTCATTAATATATTCTTCATCCTCTACTTTTGATAATTAGTAAAAGCATAAAAGAACAAATGCCAGATACTTAACAAATGCCTCTGCTAGTGTCCCTGCTGATCTAGCACTCGTTACTTCAACCATTCATTTATTATGTTTAATTTTATTTTTAAAAGACACATGTTCATCTCTTAACCTAGTAAATGATGCTGAGATGAAGATTCAGTGGACACCGTCATAAAATATTCCACAGATAACTCCGAGTAGAACAGTAAGAGGAGGTCAGATGAGATGACCATTGAAGTTTCTTTTCTCTGCAGTCTGTATTACATACACTGTTTTCCCAGAGCTGTTTGTTTTGAAATTTTGCTGTTACCTATTAACCTTGACAAAAAAGGGTGCTCAGGAAGGCATGAAATTTCCATGCTTTGCATTATTGACTCTTTTTAAAAAATTTAAAATTAATTAAATTCTGTGATTCTGAAAGGACATTACCTTCCAAAGGAAAAAAAAAAAAAAAGAGATTGTCTTTCTTCTGCGACAAAACTACACCAGATTACTGGAAACTAGAAATGACTTTTTCCTGGCTACAGGAGCTCAGCAAAGCCCTTTCATGATTATTTGTGTTTCCAGTGAAATTAGTAAAAAATCTGGCCCAACGCTGACTGCATATGGAAATCACCCTCATCAAAGGTAAACTCCTGGTTTTTATGGAGTAAATGAGGGCTCTGTTTTTTGAAGCATGATTCAGTTCTTCCAATAACTTCTTGGGAAATTATTTATTTCCTCTATATTTTACCCTGTTTCAAGTCTTAGGCACAAGAGTAAAAAATTTTGCAATGGACTGTGAGCATGCTGTCCCAGAACTGCAAAGAAGTCCCACTAGATCCAAGTGGATTAGGAGGAACAAATTACCCCTGATTCCCCATTTACCTTTGTATTTTCCTAACTGGTGGATCAGCAGTTACTCTTACATCTCTCTAGCTTCTCTTCTGGTGTTTTTGTGGCTCTCCCTGCTGATGACACCCCAGCCTCCACACTCTCAGCAACGCTTCCCCAAGCTTTCAAACCTGCACACTTGCACAGAGAATGGCTATTCCATAACCTGGCCAAAGCAGGACATCAGACCTCTTCTGAAAATCCTGTACAGCTTTTACTGATCTTTAACCTTCTAGAAAGCCTTGGGCTATGTCACATTTGTAATGCTGACATCAAGTGATGTAGAGAGTTTATTGGGCAGTACTACTAGAGCCTGGTTGGGTTTCACTGACTCTCACTGTTTAGTGGGAAAAAAATCATAGAATCCCAGACTGGTTTGGGTTGGAAGGGACCTTAAATCTCATCCAGTTCCAACCCCCCTGCCAGCAGCAGGGACACCTTCCACTAGACTGAAAGCCTCATCCAACCTGGCCTTGAACACTTCCAGGGAAGAGCAGCCACAGCTTCTCTGGGCAACCTGGGCCAGTGTCTGACCAACCTCATAGCAAAGAATTTCTTCCTCCATCTCATTGCCATCTCCCCTCTTCCAGTTTCAAGCCATCACCCCTTGTCCTGTTGCTCCCTGCCCTTGGCAAACAGGCTGGCAGGAAGGCAAGTGGGACCTGGGGGCTGAGGACAAGGCTCATCTGTCAGGGCTTCGTTAGGAGGCAGCGCAGCACTAGCACCAGAGTAGAAATGCGTTGAGCAAAGCTTTGACACATCAGGACAAGACGAGGTCTGCAGCCAGAGGCTCAGGCAGCCCTTGAACAAGAGGAGGTCCAGCCAGAGCAGAGGCATGGTGTGGTCAGCTTGGAGTTCCCTGGAGGGTCTGTCAGCCTCCTCAGGGGCATCCCCAGAGCCCTTGCGATGGGCTCAGAGCTCCAAGGCTGCTGAGAAGCAGAGCACAGCCCAAACGTTTTGCGATCCCATCTGCACTGCACGCTGACGTGCTGCGCTCAATGTGACGTACAGGGAGTTGCTTTTCCAGTCTGGTGGGAACAACACTGTTCTCTCATGTTCCTTCTCTAGTGCAATTAAAATTTAGCTTCTGGTAAAGGAAATAGAAGAAAATGTCAATAAACCTCAGAAACTCTTCTTAGGAAAGTGTGTTATAGGTACAGGTGATTTCATAGTACATATTTTTTTCCAGCTACAATGCAGAAAAAAAATTAAGGGTTCTTGTGTTATAAAATATAACTTACATAATTGAAAATCAATTTTCAAGGCTAAGATGAAGCTTTCTTTTTGCACTAGTGCTGTCTAGTTATTGGATTTAATTGTAGATTTAATTGATGGAGTAGTCTTCATTTTTTGGTGTTTAGTCTTACCTTCCTGTGTAAGAGCTGCTTTAAACCATCAGAAATTACTGAGCATGGTAATTTACTGAACAACACCACTCAGTAATCTGGCATTGAATCTGTACGATTCATAGAGATTAAGAAAGTGCTGCTATATGACATCATGGTTCCTAACAGGAACCATTACTCATCAGCTCAACATTTGGGATTAATTGGCTTTGCTTATGACCAGGGGGAAACGAGCAAAGAGTTCAAGTTCCACTAGGAAAATTGTGCACTATCACTTAGTGATCTCTCTCCAGCAGGAAATAGTCACTAAATTGAATGAGAACAGGTGGGGGGTTGGGTGGTTTTTTTTTGTTTTTTGGGTTTTTTGTGGTTTTGGGGGGTTTTTTGGTTGGGTTTTTTTTGTCAGACCAACCCATTTAGTCGATGTAATTATGGGCTAAAATAAATGTACATACACTGACAGCTACTCAGTGCCCGGGGACCTTTAGAGTTGTATAGTGCCTGCCATGTGCCCCTCTAACAATTTTTCAGTATCGTTGTTTATTTTAGATTAATTCAAGGCACTACTAACCCTCTGTTTCTGCTGTGAATTTGATGTTGTAGAAACAAATCAGTTCTGCTTCAGAAATATTTGATGCTGGTTTAGGGCCTACGAAGCGATTGTCGCTACAACTATTGGTCCAAGCAGGGATTATTCGGTCGAGACCTTTACATAGTTTAAACCATTTTTTTTTTTTACAACATTTCTGTGAGCAATTCTGCAAATTCTGCAATGCTATTGCAGATTACAAAGGATCTGAAATGAATGATGAATGGAGAATGGCTGAGGTGCTGAAGAGCTGTGTAGAAAATCTTCCATCACAAGGAAAAGTAGACAAAGGGAAGGTGTGGTAGATCTACGCTGCTCACAGAAAATGCAGGCGTGACCTCTAAATAAGCAAACTGGTCATGATGGGAGATGTGTGGGCTGGTTTCAGATCTTTCTAAGTGAAGCATTATTAAAAGAAATATATCGATAAGGAATTGATTTGCAAAGGCCAAGGGATTTGGCAGAAGTTTACATCAGCAATATAGAGACTCATGACTGCAAGGGAACTTATCAATGTTGAACAATATCTACAGGATGGGTGTTGAGAGGACGGGGCCAGACTCTGCTCAGTGGTGCCCAGTGACAGGACAAGGGGCAATGGGCACAAACTGGAACACCAGAAGTTCCAGCTGAAGAAGAGGAGAAACTTCTTTCCTGTGAGGGTGTCGGAGCCCTGGGACAGGCTGCCCAGAGAGGGTGTGGAGTCTCCATCTCTGGAGATGTTCCAAACCCACACCCACCCAAACCCAAATCCTGTGCAACCTGCTTGAGATAGACCTGCTTTGACAGGGGGCGTTGGACTGGATGATCTCCTGAGGTCCCTTCCAACCCCCACCATTCTGGGATTCTGTGAGTATGTGTGGGAAGGAGTGTCTTAGGAGTCCAAAAGTGTCAAGTGAGGGGATACTGCCCCTCTGCTCTGCTCTCCTGCAGTGCTGCCTCCAGTGCTGGGGCCACCAACAGCACAAGGACAGGGAGCTACTGGAGCCAGTGCAGAGGAGGCCACGAGGATGATGCGAGGGCTG
>NW_010337788.1:0-899 GCF_000700745.2 Antrostomus carolinensis | reverse complement strand
TCTAGTGGCCTCCCAGTACCTGAAGGGGCTCCATGAAGGCTGGGGAGGGACTTTGGACAAGAGCAGGGAGTGACAGGATGAGGGGTGATGGCTTTAAACTGGAAGAGGGGAGATGGAGATGAGATCTGAGGAAGAAATTCTTTGCTGTGAGGGTGGTGAGACAGTGTCCCAGGTTGGCCAGAGAAGCTGTGGATGCTCCTCCCTGGAAGTGTTCAAGGCCAGGTTGGATGAGGCTTTGAGCAGCCTGGTCTAGTGGAAGGTGTCCCTGCTGCTGGCAGGGGGGTTGGAACTGGATGAGCTTTAAGGTCCTTTCAACCCAGACCATTCTGGGATTCTCTGAATTGCAGTGGTGAAGAATGAACCAGGGGCTCCAGGAGGGTTTGTGAAACAAGCAGGCAAACTGGCTCTCAGCAAGTTTCTGACTCCTACTGTAGAACACCTTCAGAATCAACAAAAGACCTCTGCAACTGAGCAGTGACCTAATTATTAAATGCTGCTCTCAAAGGCCCTGTCTCCTGTTTGCTGTTTAATGTCTTTTTGGTGAATTCTGCTTTAAAGGCATTTTCTTTCCATTTTCTTGAATCACCGCTCTGGCTTTGTGCTTATGCCAACAGCCCTGGGGCTCTGGCTATACCCAGTCTGGAAAGCTTTCTCTCCCCTCTGCCCAAGCCAACTGTGTTTGAACACAGTGCTTGTGGAGAGGTGCTAATGTGTGTTTCCAGGCCTCTTCAGGCACGATTTAAGACCTGGTAGTTAAAAGCCTAATGTAGAAAAATGCATTTCCAAAGGATACATTTTCCTCACTTTTTTTTTTAGGCAGAACTATCTGATTTTCTGAGAAACCGAGCCAAAGCTCATTTCACTTTGTGCATACTTGGTTACAGCTGAGTTGCAATTTG
>NW_010337787.1:375-2474 GCF_000700745.2 Antrostomus carolinensis | reverse complement strand
CACTTCTTCACCCACCTCACTGTCCCCTCATTCAATTATGGGATTAAATGTGTCCCACTCCTTCTTCTGTCCCTTCTCTCTGCTTTTAGCAAGAAAAATAATAAAAAGCAAAGAAAAGCCAGGATGAGCATCCCCAGGATGCCAGGGGTGGGGGGGGTGCTGTGCTCCCCGCTGTGGGGTGGGACCTGGCCTTTGGTCAAATATTTATTTAAGAAGGAGGTTCTGCTCTGCGTGCAGGATCTGTCAACGCGAGGAGCTGGCAGAGCAGGACGCCCAGCCGGTTTGTTGGCTCCAGAAGTGAAGGAGGATCTGGAAAAGCTGTGTAACCAGGTGATTCTCCTCCTGCTTTAAATATCCCATGAGATTTGGGGTGCAGGACCCTGGGTGCTCCCCCCCACCTTGCTGTGATGTGGGGTGCGTGTGCAGCGTGGAGGTGGAGGTGGGGGTCACTAGCTGGTGTGGGATGTCACAGGGTTGGGTCCAGGCCAGAGCCCCATGGGGCCAGCACAGCCTCCTCACCGCCCTCCCACCCCGTCCTGTGAGCACCTGGCCTGTGAGCACCCCAACATGAGCACCCCAACATGAGCACCACAACATGAGCACTGTGGTAGCACCCCAACATGAGCACCCCAACGTGAGCACTCTGTCAGCATCTCAATGTGAACATCCCAGTGTGAGCATCCCAACGTGAGCACCCCCAATGTGAGGAACCCAGCATGAGCACCCCAATCTGAGCATCTCCAAAATGAGCATCCCAGCACAAGCACCCCAATATGAGCACCCCAATGTCAGCACCCCAATGTGAGCACCTCAAGGTGAGCACTCTGTTAGCACCCTCAGTGTGGGCATCCCAGCATAAGTACCCCAATGTAAGCACCCCCAAAGTGAGCACCCCCAGTGTGAGCACCCCAACATGAACAGCCCAAAGAGAGCATCCCAATCTGAGCACCTCCACGTGAGCACCTCAATATAAGCACCCCAATGTGAGCACCCCAACACAAGCACCCCAATGTGAGCACCCCAACACAAGCACCTCAATGTGAGCATCTCAACATGGACACCCCAATGTGAGCACCCCAATACAAGCACCTCGGTATAAGCAGCCCAACATGGGCACCCCAATGTGAGCACCCCAAAGTAAGCATCCCAACATGGGCACCCCAATGTGAGCATCCCAATATGAACGTCCCAATGCACCCCAATATGAGCACCCCAACATGAGCATCCCAACATGGGCACCCCGATGTGAACACCCCAATATAAGCACCCCAATGTGAGCATCCCAACACAAGCACCCCAATGTGAGCACCCCAACACAAGCACCTCAATGTGAGCACCTCAACATGGACACCCCAATGTGAGCACCCCAATGTCAGCATCCCAACATGAGCGTCCCAATGCACCCCAATATGAGCCCCCCAATGTGAGTACCCCAATGTCAGTATCCCAACATGGGCACCCTGATGTGAGCACCTCAACCTCAGCACCCCAACATGAGAACCCCAACACGAGCACCTCAATATGAGCACCCCGATGTGAGCACCCCAATATCAGCATCCCAACATGGGCACCCCAATGTCAGCACCCCAACTCAAGCACCTCAATATGAGCCCCCCAATGTGAGTACCCCAATGTCAGTATCCCAACATGGGCACCCTGATGTGAGCACCTCAACCTCAGCACCCCAACATGAGAACCCCAACACGAGCACCTCAATATGAGCACCCCGATGTGAGCACCCCAATATCAGCATCCCAACATGGGCACCCCAAAACAAACACCTTGGTATGAGCACCCCAACATGAGCACCCCAATATGAGCACCTCAAAGTGAGCACCCCAACATAAGCATCCCAACATGGGCACCCCAACAACACAAGCACCTTGGGATGAGCACCCCAATGTGAGCACCCCAACATGAGCACCCCACCATAAGCACCCCAACCTGAGCACCTCACCACCAGCCCCCCACCGTGAGCCCCCCAGGACCCCCAAGCTGTGACCCCCCGATGTGAGCAGAAGCCCCGTGGTGCACCCCAGCACCCCCCCACGCACCCCCAGGGGTGAAGCTTCACATTTGGGGGGTCCCTGCCCCGTCCC
>NW_010337787.1:0-301 GCF_000700745.2 Antrostomus carolinensis | reverse complement strand
CATCTTTTGGGGTGAACACTTTCTGCCCAGGCCAGGGGGGGGGGGGGGGAGGATTTTAAGAGCTGATGTGGAGGAACTGGGACTGGCAGTGGGTTTTACTGGGAGATTTGGGGAGTTTTAGGAGGTTTTTATGAATTTTTATGATTTTTGGACTCAGCCTCACGTGAGCTCCTTGATCATGGCCATGGGGCATCTCCTCCACGCCAAGGAATGGAGAGCGGCCACTTGCTGCTAACGAGCTCCACTGATTGCCCTTATTTTGGCCGCTGTGACCTTGGCCAGTGACACCCTGTGCTGTCAC
>NW_010337786.1:23194-34705 GCF_000700745.2 Antrostomus carolinensis | reverse complement strand
GCTGGGCGGGGAGAGGCGAGTGCTCCCCACCGGGCTCCTCGCCCTCTCCCGGGCATGGCATCACCCCAGCTGGGCAAGGTGTGAGCACAGTGAGGGTACCCACTGCCAACTCCATCTCCCCACCCAGAGCATCTCCCACAGCCTCTCTGGGCACCCACGAGCATCTCCGTGCATCATCATTTGCTGTCATCTGCCCATGGAGGAGCAGGGCTTTTCCAGCCCCAGGGTCTGATCTCATTTATTTTTGCACTAGGGAATGGCTGAGAATGCACCCTGCTAGGAACAGCTTGGATGAGAGCAACTGAAGGACAGGATGGGAACCATGAACAACCCCCCAGAAAGGGCCAGGGAGCAGTGGGGAGGGGGCTGAGTCCCAGGTTGCCCAGCCAGGGGCTCTCACTGAGCATGAGCTGCACCAGGGAGCTCACAGGTGTTCCTGTGGGTGCCAAAAACCCCCAGTGCTTTTCCAGTGACGCAACAGACAAAATAAGAAATTATGATGACTGCGGGACAGGGGTGAGAAAGCCCCTCACGTGCATTTGCTTCCCAAGCCCCAACAGAGCTGCCTGGGAAGGCATCGTTCCATGGAAATCAGACTTTCATTTATCGTTTGAGAGGGAAAGGAATTTTCCTATGTTTTATACGTTTCCTACAGTAATTGCAGAGCGTGGCTGTAACTGTTGCTATAAATAGGGCACCCTTTTTAAACGAGACTGTGTGTGAAAGCCATCAAGTCTGGGCTGTGCTGCCCCAGGCACAGCCTGGTCAGGGCAAGGCAGCCACCCCTGTTGGTTCAAAACAAGGGATTTTCTTCTCAAGTACTAACACGTTGGCACCTGAGTGACGCCCATGCTGATGCTGAAGAGCTTCATGTAATGGAAGGCCACCCTCCCGGCCCCCTAAGCAAATGCACCACACCCCAAAACAAGAAACAGATCTCCATGCACACGCTCCAACGCTTGATGGGTGACCGCTTACCTGCCCATGGAGAGCCTCCCGAAAGCACCTCCCCAGCAGCCCCAGGGCTCTCTGCTGCTGCTGGCCACTCTCTGTGGCAATGCTGTTGCCGTTCCCGTGGGCGGAGGTGTACCAGGGCACTGCAGCCAGCTGAGGCACCAGGACTGCCTCCACGCTGTTCTCCTCCGGCACCTCTGTGTCACCCCGCACCCTGGCCACCTGGTGAATCTGCACGGTGGCTTCTGGGGGATGGTTGATGTGGACGTTCACCAGGGAAGGGTTTAGGGAAGCTGGAAGATGAGTTCATACCACAGTTGGGACAATCTGGCAACAATTTGGCACCCGAAGAGCATCTTGTCATCAACAAAGTCACACGGGGGGAGAGGTAGACTGACCCCACCAGGAAATCTAGAGGAAGATTGCATCTAACAGAAAATACTTCTCTGGCCCAAAACCAGGACAAGCCTATCAAAAACTTTCCCCAGCAGTCTGAGCCCTTCAGAAACTAAGGGCATCACTTTTCTAACAACCTGGCCTGAAAAGGCAAGCATAAGGAGGTAGTGGCCTCCTCGGGCCTGTTAATGAAGATCTGAGGAGCACCCAAGTAGGAGGACTCAAACGTATGAGGGAAATGCAGGGTCTGGAGCCCCCCGCCATGCTCACCCAGCTGGTTGGACAAGGGCAGGGTGTAGGTGGAGTGCTTCATGGAGCCGCCGGATGGGGTCTTTGGGGCTCTCCCTCCTTGCTTCTTCTCCAGAGAGGGAGCTGGCAGGTGGCAAAACTTCCCCGTGGAGTTGGAGGGGCACCAGCACTCGTCCCGGCCCACGCAGCGCCCTCCATTCAGGCAGGGGATCTGGCAGAAGTCTGCAAGGCAAAGAGAGATCTGCTTAGCAGAGAAACTGAGCCACCGCCTCTAGCCAAGGAGTGTCTGGGGGAGGCCAGGTGGCTGGATCTGGGCCAGCACTAGCCCCGTGGTGCCCAAGGAGCAGACCCAGCACTGGAGTGGGGTCTGCACTGGCAGCTTGGAGGCGGCCCGGGGTCCCTGCTGTGCACCACCATCCAGCAGGCAGCAGGTGGAGAAGACAGGGTTCTTCTTGAGCTCTGCTAAGGGTTGGAGTCAGGGGTTGAAGATGATGAGCACTCCTTTGGGCTCTGGGGCCATGGCCAGCCTGGGGCACCCATGCTGTGTGGGGCAACCCCCCAGGGCCAAAGTGGAATGGCTGGCACAGCAGGATCCCTCGGAGTGGGGCAGGAGCAAGGGCAGCCACATGCAGCCGAGTCAGCACAATCCCTTCTCTTCTGCATCGCCCCCTCCACACTTGGCAGGGTTTTTACTCCCAGCCCAGAAGGGAGCTCAGTGGGGATAGGAGAGCCAGAAGGAGAGAACGGGCAGAAAGCCACGTCCTCGGAGCCTGTCTCCCAGCCAGCCCTGGCCTGGCCAGCAGCTCAAGTGGGAGAAGCTTGGAGTGGGACAAAAGAATCAGGAGCAATTCATCTGCATAGGCTCGGAAAAAGCATCCACAGATTAAAACAAAATCATGTCTTTTCTGGCCTCATCAGATGCTTGGAGCAACTCAGAGCATCTCTCAGTGTGAGTGACACTCAGGCAAAGCACGGGATTTCCTGACAGATCATCCTGACTCATTTCAGCATGAGATGAGATGCTGCTGCTGCTGCATATCCCAGGATGGCTTGTTAGGTTCATCCCAGGGGATGAGCTCCCACCCTGCTCCAAGGTCATTTGCTCAGCTAGCAACCAGTTTTGTAGGGAGGAGACACATCTTTGGACTGGGATCTAGGCAGAAATTCCCATGAACCCTGTATTAGTTGGTGTCCACAACAGCCAGACTTGGCACTCTCTCAGTGTTAGAAGAACTTGAGAGTCACAGAGGATTTCAGCAGTCAAGTCCCACCAGATTGTGCGGGCTTCTCCCAACAGGCTCCAAGAGGATGCGCCCAACCCACAGCTGGGTATCCTAGTGACCTGACAAGGAATCCCAGCAACTCTGAAAGGAGAGCAGAGGTTTCAGCAGCCCTGTTTATAGGAACAGCTTGCAACCTGCAGCCAGCTCTCCTGGCTGCCACGTGAGTGAAAGGAGAGAACAGGAGGAAATTAGGTGATGAAAGTCAGCCCCAAGACTGGATGCCAATGAAAGCAGTGAGCTGGCTCTGAGAAGGAGGGGGTGGCGAGGCTTGGCTGCAGGCCTGACTCAAACACATACATCCCCCCCTACCTGGGGTGGGATGGAAACAGAAGTTTCTTGCCCAGGAAAGAGAGCAATGAGGCAAGGTCTGTCTTCCTCCCCCAGAGACAGAGATGGAGTAAGTCCCAAAGACCCCAGGAGACATCCTCCAGGGCACTGGGAGAGGCCACCTTCTCCCATCCCTATAGCAGCCCGAGCCCTCAGTTTCTAAAGGAAGGAAAGGTAGAAGGAGGAGAGTAGGGGAGCAGGCAAGAAGATGGGTTGAGGGCCTCAGGGTGCTCACAGATGCGGAAGCCCGACTTGGGATCGTGGTCGTGCCCCCCTTGGCTATAGAGAGTGGTGGTATCTCCTTTTTCACAGTTGTTGTAGCAGCGCCCGCTCCGGCACGTCTGTTTGCAGATGGTGGGTGTGAAGACAATTTTTATCTTCCTAATCTTCTCTGTCAGGTTGGCCCCTATGAAAGAAAAGGAGAATGCTAAATGGAAACAGCATCTCCAGGCCAGGGTTCTGGTATTCTGCAGCTCAAGCTCCAAAGCATTCCCAGAGCAAGGAGGGGTCTGTGTCTCCTCCCGGGGCGGTGTCTCTCCCTGCCCCTTGCTCACGCCAGCCTGTCCTCTGCTTCAGCATCAGTAAGGGCCAGCAGCATGCTCTGCCTGCCCAGTTGTAGTGGCATAACTCCCTGTGAAGGGACACACCCGCGCTCACTCCAGTATAAAGAGTGCCTTTCTGCTTTAGACAATATTCCTTCTCAAGCCATGTCAGTAGCAGGAGACTGGCTCCCCTTAAACCACTGGATGGCTTCCCACATGAACAGCCGCACTCCTACCCATCAAAGAGAGCATCAGGGCTTGAGAAAACCAGTGTCTCCCTGTAAGCATCCCCTGACCTCCTGTGGTTACCTGCAGTCCCCTCCTGGTCCCTCACCATCCTCACATTAGATATGGGGGGAAATGGCACTCTGAGCTCCTGGGGGCTTGCAGAAAATGGACAACAGGCAGAACTATTGTGTAACCACAAACAAGCTGTCTCGACACCATAGCCCTCCTTCCACACAGCGAGACAGCTGTTTCTGTGGTGTCCCCCTTGGTGTGTTCACCCCCAAAACTCCCCATTTGAATCCCCCACTTTCAGATTACAGCTTCAATCAGCCTTGCTCATAAGGGCTGAGATGCCACATGGTGCCTCTGTGGGGAAGCACAGCTTCACGGGTAGCCAAGTTGCAGAAGACAACTTGCATCTGCCTCAGCAACCACACGTCCCGGCAGCCTGGCCTGATCCCTGCTCATGTCAGAAGGCACCAAGGGGGCAGCCAAAGGGAAGAACTAGACACTGGTTGCACAATCTGACCCCAAGGGCCCCCCAGATTGAGGAAGAAGTTGGGAGACACCGTTCCTACAGACTAAGACAATCCCCAGTTCAGGGCAGCTGTGCTGAGTTGATGTTCAACACCTCTGGGAGGCATCTGTCACATCCCCCAGCTCCTCTCCCCCGCCATCAGCATTTGGCTCCCCTGATCTGTCCTCCTTTGGTAGGGTCTCATTCTTCACCAAGCCCAGCAAAGCCCATGCTGACCTTCCCTTTCCATCCCACTCACAGCACAGTCCTGGGAGTTCAGGGTTTCTTGGGTATCCCCCGTCAGACCACTGCCCTTCCCCAGGACACCACAACAAGAAGCCCCAAAAGAGTGACAGCCCTGGAGGCCTTACCCCTTGCAGACAAGGTGTGCTCCCGGGAAACTGCATGTGGCCCAGAGCTGCTCTGATGTCCATTCCCGTTGGGGAGTGCATTAGAGGTGAGTTGGCCATTGCTGGCTGGGTAGCGCCGGACAGTCCGTGATGGCCCTGTGTGCTGGGGGGAGACAGGAGAGCCAATTCTGCTCTGAGTCCTGTGGAAGAGAAAAAATGAACCGATAATCCTCATGAGTAACTGCGCTGACCCACAGTGCCTGTCCAACAGGATGCCCTGCAGCAACCTTCACTGCTGAGCTGCCTGAGCCACCACCTGGACTCAGAGCTCTGCCTACCTGAGCAGGGTCCCAATCCTCACCTGCTTCCAGTCATCATGATGGCACCATTTCACTCTAAAGACCTTGCCCCATGCCCTGAGCCCGGCAGGACAGAGTGCTCACCAAGATACCCTCCCTGTACTGTCACGTCGGGCTGCCCCACCACAGGGATGCCCCAGCTGCCCTGCAGCACCTCTGCTTGCCCATCGTGCTCAAAGGCTGCTCGTTGCCCCACCACATCCCTCCCCAGCAAACACAAGCAGCTCCAAATCAGTTCGTCCTTATGGTGAGAGCTTTCTCAGGACCTGCCTTCCCAGCCCCAAATGAGCACTGAGCAAGGCAGTAGAAGAGAAGCCAGGCCAAGCAAATAAACAACGCTTGGCCCATGAGAGTCACAAACAAGAGAAAATGACCAAGAACTCACTCCTTCAAGTGCAGTTAGAACTTTCTGCAGTAACTGCACTTACGGCTTTCAGTGTTTTCTAGGGACTGAGCATGGAGAAGCCATCCAGCTCTCAAGGTCACACTTCTTACGCTCTGTGATAAAGCCATGTAGACCACTAGGCAGAGCTCTTTGCATTAAACTGACAGAACAGCACATCTTGCTCTAATGCATTTGCTCCCATTCCTTTTTACTGACTGGCAGCACTAAGCCTCCAAGAGGGTGCTCTGTGCTCACCAGCAAATGTCTCCCTCACTCTCACCTGAACCACCTGTAAGGAAGAGGCTTTAGTACACCGGGAGCCAAAATAGGCTGGCTGCCCATATGCCCCTTGAGTTTCTTTGAAAGTCCATACCTTGTATTCCTCTGCACCAGAACTTAAGCACTGATAGGTCTTCTGCATACCCTGTCCATCCAACACCTCCACCTCTGACCAAATGGCTGGGACAAACTAGCTCTGTCTGACTGAAGTTCCCAGAGAGGCCCACTCCACTTATGTTTGTCACCATTTTCTCTGTCACAATCAGCACAGGGGAGATGTTTCTAAACCCAAGAGGACTGGATGATCCAGAGAGAGTTGGCTGACAGCAGCTCTGGCTCACTGACATTCCTGGCTTGGATAGCTTGGAATAATGGTAAGATCTGGGGAGACGGAAAGGGAGCTAATGCTGTGCTGGTATTCAAACAGGTCAAGCGCAACACACAAGGTAACTGTCAGCCTGCGAGCCAAAATCAGCCCTGAACAACAGAATGGAAAAGATGACGAACAGGTCAATGAATTGGGAACTAAAGGAAAGGAATACAGAAGTGAGGTCAAGTCAGTGGGGTCTGTGGAGAACCGCTTTTGTCAAAGGAGTCCGTTTCCATCATTTGCTAGAATTACAGACAGGCAGAGCGACAGGCTGAGAGCCCATGCTATTCCGAGGAAAAATAAACAGGGCAGTGCGATGTCAATCAGGCACATGTGAAATGAATAACAAACTGGCTGTGTGACAGAACACAAGAAGCAGTTGTCATTGGGGAGGGAATTAGATGGGTTCCAGGGTGATCAGTACGAGGCCTGGCACGATTCAGGGGTTTCATCTGGAAATAAATATTTTTATTTCGAAATAAACATGCGATCGACATTGATAATGTGTGCTGCTGACACAAAAATTTGCAATGTGGTGTATCGTGATGAGAACAGAGCAATCACACACAGCAGTTTGGATCACTGTGGAGGGCAAATCCATCCAAGCAATATGGGATTTTAATAGAGCCAAATGCACAATTACATTTCTAGGAAGAAGGAATGCAGGCAGCAGCTGCAGATAGAAGGAGACGACCCTGGAAACTAGCAATTCTGAAAAGATTTTGGGGGTAATGACAAGCAATTAAATACGAACTGTCAGTTCAATGCCCTGACATCAGGGCAGTGAAACACTGCAGGAACAGGGAGGTATTTTTGCCTCCTTACAGATCCTCATCACAGCAGGGAGTATGTATGCTAAAATATCACATCTAGTTCTGATGTGAAATATGTCACATCCTCTAAGGGATGTTGAAAAACTGGAGAGGATACAAGAAAAAACATGACAAAAGTAATTTGACGGCTGATGAAAATGCCTTTCTGAAAGAAACCTCAAGCATTCAATCTCTTCAATTTAGCAAAAAGAAGATGAAAAGGTGCTCTGATTACAGGGCACAGGTTTCTCCACAGGAACAAAACGCCAGGTGTAAAGAGCCTTGTAATCTAACCAAGAAAGGCAAACCATGAAACAACATCTGCAAACCAAAGCCAAAGGATCCCCTACTAGAAACCATGCCCACACACAGCAGTATGGCTGTTTTCCTTCTGCAAAACATACAGTAGTGGATTTCCCAACTCCCGATACCATCGCTTCAGGAGAGGAAAGTGTGCTGCTGGGAGATGAGATATCACTGGAACAGTGCAAATATAACTAAATAAAGATGCATAATCTGTGCTGTCCTGGAGGAGATTTTAGATGATCTGTTGATCTATTGATTGTTTCTGGCCTCGAGCTGTAAGAATCCAAGAAAGAATTGTTTTATTCCAGAGACAGAAGTCTCTGGTCTGGATACTCATTACCTAATTGTTTATAAAACACAGGAAAACCTTGAAAATGAGTGGCTGAGCTGCTGGGAGGAGGCATGAACTGGAGTCCTGAGAAGAAAGAGTGCAGGTAATCTGTGCTGCTGGGCAGTCACCCAGCTTTGGAGGCTGAAGGTTCATATGCTGTTTGGAGTGGAGTCTTGCTACAGGTCATTCAGGGATGGAGACAGCAAGTGGGATTGGCCAAAAAGCACAGATGGATAACAAAATTATTACCTGCTGATATAAATATTTATTGTCTTGTTAAAATCAAGACCTAAACTGAGATAAGGACAGCAAACAGTGTTTATTTTTCAACAGTCAGCAAGGCTAACCAGAATAATTGCAGAGAAGTGAACTTTATTTCAGTCCTACCTCAGTCCCTGTCAGCCTCTATCCAAAGCCATCCTGAGATTCTGCAGAGTATCACCTATTCCTGATGGTCGTGGGGCAAGCATGACCTGCCCACACATTTCTGAGCTACTAATTCAGCCCTGCTGCCAGTGAAGGAACTTCTGCTGCCTGTTACCTACTGCTTTGTTACCTGGTGTGCTACTGCTGGTTTTGCTAGCGACAAAGGAAAAGCTGTATGGAGCTCTAGGGAGGCTAGGTGATAGCTACCAAGCCCTGGAAGCTCAGGCACATTTGTTCTCTGATCTATGGTGACAGTCCCCAAGCATAGTCTTATGGCTGAATGTGGCTGGGGTTACAAGGTCTTTTACTGTGCAGATGGAAGGTGAGAGTTCCCCAGTCCAGCAACACTCATTTTCCCAGTGCTGGTCACTTGAGGGCAACTTCAGCCCTGACTTTTGAAGAGCTGCTGGGTGAAGGTGATCACTGGCATAAGACTGGGAAATACCAGCTCTTGTGCCTGAAAATATTCACATCATATCTATCCTTGAGGAAGGGAGTATGCTATGTGCAAGTAGCAGGGCTTGGCTGGGCACTCCCATTGATTGCCTGAAGGAATTCCAGCCCTTGGCTTTATGGACAACTCCTGTCATTCCCAGGATCATCAGATTTTGTTAAAAAAAATCCAACAAACAAATCAACCCCCCAAAAACTCCCAATATATGAAGGGCTTTCAATAAAATAATCATTAGCATTTCAGTTATAAAGAAAAGTGGATTATATGCACTTACTGCAAGGGGCAATGCCAACTTCACAATGGAAAAACAGAGGCAGAACATTACTCCATGGCTTGCAACACTTGAGGAAAAGCCATCCTACTGGGATCCCACTGGCAAGGCATTCCAGTGTGTGTCGCAGCAGGGAGAGGCAGATTTGCTTTGAATTAATTTGTTTATTTGGTTCTAT
This sequence comes from Antrostomus carolinensis, assembly GCF_000700745.2. Taxonomy (NCBI): domain Eukaryota; kingdom Metazoa; phylum Chordata; class Aves; order Caprimulgiformes; family Caprimulgidae; genus Antrostomus; species Antrostomus carolinensis. The sequence goes on along the minus strand of NW_010337786.1, from coordinate 25,688 downwards.
TCTAGGCAGATGAGTTCTGGGATTTGTCGACTGAGTTGAGTAACACCGTCCTACCCCACGGCCACAGAAATCAATGGCAAAGGGCGTCTTTCCATCTCAGTTTGTCAGTCCCGATCCATCCCCAAGTCACGCCAAGCGGCTGGCTCATGGTCAGGGAATACAAAACAGAGCTTCTCCCCTCCAAACCTTCAGAGTCAGTCCACGCCGGGCAGATGGGGACTGGCTTGCTTGAAGGATCTCAGGGAACAGACCTGAGCTCACCACATCCGTATAGACCTGGCCAGAAGACATTAGCAACCCCTACCTATCTGGTGGATCTTAATATATATATATATATATGTGGCTGGAGGTTGTCCACTTTCATAAGTTCTCTCTCTGGTGTGGCTGTCCTAAGGGTAAGAGTGAGGATGCAAAACAGATGGGGCAGCTCTAGATCAGCAGAGTGGGCAGCTTCTGCTGCCACCTTCCATTCCTCCACCTGCTCAGGGAAGAGGCATTGAAGAGGCAGAGGAGGTTGAGATCTCAAGGACTGCATTCTGGGACATTTAAAGTCCCAGGGTTTCACATTCATTCAGTCTTAGAGCCTCCCTCCATGCGGTATTACTCACTTCCACTCTTCCAACCAGGCACATGGCCAGCAGAGATCTCTGCAAAGAGGCAGTGCTCTCTTCCTTTATAGGCGACCGCCTGCCAAGCAGCTGGTTTCCCTGCTCTTCATCTGTCAGAGCTGCTGACAGCTTCCTCCATGTCAGGCACAGCCTGTAGGGCAGAAGCAGCGTGCAGACTCCTAGGATACCTCTCCTTCTGGGATGCCCAGGGGCGCCCACCTCTGTGATGTACTAACAGCACCAGCGGTCCAGGAAAACGTGGGTCAAGGAGTGAAGGTAGAGGGAGCAGCATTGCCCTTCCAGGAGCATGGATGTGTGTGCTCCAGCTGATCTCTACCAAGCTGATGGCCGACAGGTCACTGGCTCCGAGATCTCAGTCACCAGCACATGGAAAGTTTCACTCCTATAGGTATTAGGTGCTCATCAAAATTAAAAGAGATTTGAGATGGGAGGGAGCTGTGCAGACAGTGACGCGCATCTACAACAGTTCAAAACTACCCAACAAATACTTATAGCTGCCTTCTTCTGAGGTGCAGGTCAAGGACCTGGACTCCCCATAAACCCCTGAGGACACACGCCAGGTCAGGAGAACCGAGGGAGACCTGGTCCCTTAAATTCTAGTGCTATACATCCATACAGGATCCAAATGACACCTGTATGACATCCAGCAAGGGAACTGCACACCTACCACTGCACCTTTGTGTATAAACGCTTTATTTTATAGAGGTTTTGGTACCAGTTATACTCGGCTCTATATTTACCTCAGAGACAGCAGGCTAGGGAAGGTACAAAAATGTTGTATTCCCCAGATACAATGGCTCTCCTGCCCAGTCCCAGATTAACTTGTAAGGTGCCTGTTCCCTGCCCAGAGGAGGTGAGTGGTATCTCTCACCCTGCTGAGGAGAGCAAGCAGAAGAATGAGCTGGCAGGCTCCCAGCAACCACACAGAAGAACATGACAACCGCTGTTTTCTGGATCAACCACGGGTTTTTTTGAAAACCTGCAATTTGACAGAATCACAATAACCAAGTCTAAATGACTGAGACCACAGGTCCACAAAACAATACTGTTTTTCTAACCCACGGTATACAGAAAGCATTTTTCAAATCTTTGATTACTTTTGATGATCATGATTCTCTGGGTAAGCAAAAGCCATAGGAAATCCAGGTGGGTATACAGCTGTGGCTTCTCTTAGGGACCTAAGGACAGGCATCCTCCTTGGAGGAAAAGGTGGCAAACTCTTCAAAGCACTTCCCTCTCCCCAGCAGCAACACCCCTGTCTTTCCTGGATTTCGCTTCTGTCGGCCACTCCTCATCCAACTGTTGACTTTGGCCAGATCGCTGGTGAGCTGGGAAACGGTGTTTTTTGCGTTTGCGTAAAGGAAATGCAGAGCCAAGTGCCACAGGAGTATTAATGTTTTTTCATCCAGCCTGCCTCACCCTCTCCCCAGCCAAAGCCTGACTGACCATAGCAGGGTGGATGGCCCAAGGCACTGTGGAGAGAGTGAATCCTGGACAGTGCGGTCAGCAGGGAGGGGTGCTAGCCCCAGACAAGGCAAGGGCTGGCCAGATGAGGATTGGAAAGTCATTCTCCCAGCTGGAAACAAATCTGCACCCTGCTGAGGATCAGGGAGAGATGACAGAGACCGTAGAGACCTAAGGAGCAATTCTGAGGAGGGCAACAACAGAGTGGGACGGCACTGGCCAAAACAAAACTGAAGATCAGACACCCTCAGAGAAGCAACCATCTTCCCAGAGTTCAGGAACCCCCAGCCAGGGTCCAAGCTCAACAAGCTCCATCTCTCTAACTACAACCAGCTTGCTGCCTGGGACATGACTGCTGCTTCCAGCCATCTGGAGAGGCAGCATGCTGCCCGTGGGGCTGG
>NW_010337786.1:19195-23138 GCF_000700745.2 Antrostomus carolinensis | reverse complement strand
CCTCCAGCCCACAGCCTATGCATGAGGCTCCAAGGCGAGAAGGCTCAGCCAGGACAGGGGCTGAGTCATGCTCAGCCCCTGATAACCTGCCAGGACAACAGGCGGGCTCTCCCCTGGTTTTTAAACGCCGAACAATATACTCGGTGTCTGTCTTGTCCGTCCGCCTGTCCCTTTGGCTAGATTTCCTACCCACTTGGGGCCACGGAGACCAAAAACAGTGATTCACTTCCCCCTTTGTAATGCTCGGCAGTTGCTGATTTTCCACTAAAGCATCGCAGAAAAATGGGCAGCCTCAACACCAGCGTCTGTGTCTACAGGGGGAGAGCGAGGCAGCCAGCCTTGGAAAGCAGCAAATTGACCACAGACCAGAAACTTCCCCTTTCTTGGATTCTGAACAGGTTCCTCAGCAGGCAGACGGGATTCGTGGCTCAGGCTCTGGGCCCCGGAGCACGAGAGAGGCATTGCTAAGAGAGCACTCAAGTTTATTATCAATTAGCTCACAAACACGCTGACAAGGAAGACAGCTCTGTTAGGACTTGTGAAGAAGGGGGGGAAACCACACCATACAAGGCACCTGACTTCAAGCCCACCCACATTACGTGCATAAATCCTGGCTCAGTTTATTATCCTCATGAGCAGCAGAGATAGCTCTGAAACTTGACTGCTTCAGGCTTCCTACTGTCCCTCCTGTGGCTGCCTTCAGCCCTGGTACCTCCTGTGCAAGTGAGGGAGACCCCAAAGCCCAAAGCCCACTGCTCCCCAGGGCTTGATGGAAGGCAAGGGAAGTTCTCCCAGCCAGGAGAAGCAGCCACCAGCCTCCCCGCCACAGAAGACCTTCCCAGCTGAGCCAAGCAAGACCTGTTTACCATGAAGGCCACAGGAATTACCATCCAGGTGCCTCTGTGCCCGATTCACAGTCACCTGCAGCCACATCTCATGCCCGATAGCACACCAGACATAGGCACTTGGACAATCACGGGGACATGAAGGTGAGTAGCAACCCTACCGCTTACCACAACAGATCTCAGCTGTCAAGGTTTCCCCTTGTAGGTTTATGTGGCACCTCACAGTGCCACAGGCACAGTTCACACACAGCCAGGTCATCAGGCAAGCAGGAAGGGAATCATCCAAATCCTCACTCCCCTGCAAGACCTCAAGAGCTCCTGTGGACAGAGGTGCCACTGACAACACCCTTTGCCTTCGGCACAAAGTGCACTGCCAAAGCGGGGCTGCACGGGCAGGAGCAAGGGTCAGGCTCCTGCCCCACGTGCACAGTCAATGCCACTGGCACGTGCCCAGGAGTCGTGTTAGTCCAGTGCCCAGATGCCACCATCCCTCACCATGGCTAGCAAGGAACTGTCACAGAGCCCACACAGCTCTCATGTTGGGCTCTCTCCTGTGCCATCCTGCAGTGGTAACTCCCGATCCCTGCTCTGCTTGACATATGCACCAGGGGCTGGCTGAGAGCACAGAATGGTTCTCTATGATCAAGATCGAATCTCTCTATGAACAAGAGAGATTTCTCTTGATCTCTCACTACAAATTGCAGCAACAGATGTGCAAGTCCGTGGGACAGAGGAGACACCGGGTGTCTGCCCCATCCCACCAAGCTCATTCCTTTCACCACCATCACTCTCACATTTTCCTTCCTCTGGCCCCCAAAGCCGTGCCGGTGCTGCAGGGCCACCCAAGCTGGCTCCCAGCCCGCCATGCAGTGCATGAGAACAAAGAGGGAGAAGCAGATGGGCTGTGAATGCTATTTTTATCTGCTCAGGAGTTGCCAGACACAGCAAAAGTGAATTTCTATAAGCCCACAGACAGCGAACAGGTTCACTTTAACCCCTCTAGGGGTCTAATTTGTGCCTTAGCCAAAGTGGCTGCTCACACGTCTCTGCACAGCTCTCTGCTGACATTAAATGCCCTTCCCTGGCCACACGTGCCAACTGCCACTCTGCCAGTGCTCTTCATTGCTCTCCTGTATTAGGGAGTGAGCAACTGACTCCCTGGAAGCAGTCCAGCTCTCCAAGCATGGGAACAGCACCTGCCTGGCCCAGCGAGGCTGCAGAAACATGTTCTGCGCAAGGGCATGGCACCAGGCTGTCACCAGGAGCAGCAGATCATGTTCCAGGTTGGATCCATCAGACCTTAGTGCTGACCCATGAAGGGGACAGAACCATGATTTCCAAATGCCAAGTATGATAAAGAGCTGTTTGCAATCTGCTTGTCTCCAGAGCTGAAGTGAAGGCCAGTGCCTCCCAGAAGAATCAAAATGCAGCCTGCATCCTCTCTGAGCTTCAAGTGCAGCCAGCAGAGAAACAAGGCCAGGCCACTCAATTACAAATGCCACATCTGGGCCAGACCCTGCACACTCCATATGCTAAACCAGGGATTTAGAGGGAGAGGGAGACCTGGTGAGCCACCATCCCTCTGGCAGAGCTGCCCAGGCTGGCCTGTGGCACGCGCAGTGGCTGTGCAGCTCTCCCCTCCCAGCTCAGCTGCACACGCCTGCGGGCTGAAGTTGTGAGAATGTCACTCCAGTTGTCTCCCCTGTCTGCATGCAGGGGCTGGTGTTCAGCAGCACAATCAACGGGCATGGCATTGCTGCCAGACACAGTCACACAGCTGCTCTCACGCCTTGGTGAGAAGAGGCCCATCCAGAAATGTCCTAACAACTGCGATGACATGAAGGTCTCCATCAGTGCCACCATCTTACTGTGGCCACAGCTTTTGCACCATTACAAAACTATGTGTAAGATGCTAGCACAGTTGGAGAGCTGAGTTGTCTACTGTGCAACATGACCACCTCACAGAGGGTTCAGCCACCACCACCAGCCACAGCAATGCCTCCACTGCCCCTCTCCTCCTTCCTGTGCTCCCCAGTACAGTGAGCAGCAGGGTCCTGCCAGGCAGGGGCAGGACATGTATTTAGGGCAGAGGCACTCAAGAGATGAGGACAACATATCAACCTGCCCTTGTGCCCACAAGCACACTGAGATCTCCAGCCCAAAGGGCCCTCTGTCTCCACAAGACACAACAGCTGCAAGCTGAGGACCTGGCCCCCATCTAATGAAACCTGCTGCAGAGGCGTTTGCCAAAGAAAAGCTCACTGCCAGCTGCAGGGAGGTCACTCACCTCCCCCGTAGAGCAGGGAGAAAACAAGCATTCTTGAGTTTCGTTTCCATCTTGTTGACTAGCAACACTCACCCCCTCCACCAGGCTGCCAACTTCAAAGCCCTGAAAAAACACTTCAGTCTATTCATCCTTGTGCCCACATGTACCCCAGGGAGTGGGGGGAGCCCCCTGCTTCACACAGGACAGGGAGAGGGCAGGCAAAGCCTCTCTCTCTCATCCCAGGCATGCGAGTGGGGTGAAGAGCTTGTTGCTGCACACACACACAGAGGGCATGAAAGCAATAAGGTGGAGAGGAGGTGTGTGCAGTCCTCTCATCTGGAGAAGAAGAGGCTCTTCATCTATAGCAATAGGTGCTGGGAAGTCTCCCACTCATCCTGGGAACACTGTGGATCTAAGATATTTTAATCCAAAATAATGGTTGAACACCCACCAGGACGTCTGGCCTTTGGATCTATTAGCTCAATGGAGTTAGGTGTCCTTACATCTCTCCCTCCCTGCCACACATAGGATTCTCTCTCCTGCAGCACTCCAGCCACAAGAGCTGTGTTGGGATGTGACACTTCGCTGGCACTCTCAAAGTCTCAGCCCAGCCAGGAACTGGGGAACGAGCATCCTGGTGATTTTACTCTGTACTGGCTCCATCCCTCCAGTTGCTCACTAGCCAGAAGACTAAAGCCTGGTGGGGGAGCAGGAGCACTCCTGGCCACGTATGCATGATGCCTGGTGGCAAAGCCAGTGCCTCCAGGGGTACTGTGACCAGAATCTGCTTTCACACCTCTGCCACGTGGCCTTTGATATCCACATCAAGGAC
>NW_010337786.1:9010-19166 GCF_000700745.2 Antrostomus carolinensis | reverse complement strand
TCCTGGTGGGAAGGACTCCAGAGCAGGCAGAAAGGCTGCACCTGCCTTGGCAGTGCCTGGGCTGCAGCTCCTCAGCAGAGCAGCTCCAAAGCAATGGAGAAGGCAAAGCTCCAGTGTTGTTATCAACCTGTCATTACATCCCTGGAGGAGTCTGGCATTTTGCTGTTGTAGAAAGCCTCATAGCTGAAAAATTAGCATGGCCACCCTGCCAAGGCTACAAGCAACCTAATATACCCTGTCTGCCCCCTCCAGATCACCTCAGCCTCCAAGTACGCTCCCTATCCTCCAAGGCCAGCATTTGGCTCAGTTTTGCAGATGTGGGTCTGTTAACCATTCCTCTCAGCTCCCTCCCTCCCTCCTTTTGTAGTTCTCAGAATTCCTTCCAATTTGTCAGGATCTTTTCTGGCAATAAAGAATACCTTGACTCAGTGCAAGACCCCAGGGTGTGCAAGAAAAAAGCCCATACGACTTGGGTCTTTTGCCTCCAAAGTCCTAAGCACTGCCAGTCTCTCGTACACGGCCACACTACATTACTCTCTGCTGCCTAATTTGCTGTTCACTCCTACTCTGCAAAATCTCAGCCTCTCCTTCTTCCAGATTTCTTCCTCCCATGGAGGACTTTTTTTCCTTCAGCTGTAACAGATAATATTTTTCCAGCCTGAATCTCTTAGTTCCTGCCTATATGTTTAGTTTCTGCATGTCCCTGAAGAGAGCCTCCACACAAGTGAAACAAAAATGGGTTGGTGTGGAGAGCTGGGTACCAATCCCATTCAGCAGCAGGCACTCAAGGCAGCACTTCTCAGGGTGCTTCTGAAGAACGGAGACGAGAACAGCATATTTTATATGGAGACCTCTATATCTCCATTTCAACCAGTCCTTGTATCAAATCAGCTTCAATTCATCCTTTGTGTCCTGCCAGCACTTGGTGATTTATGGAAAACACTCAAAACCAAAGAGAACAGCTTTGATTTTCCTTAAGTACCAGCTTAAACCAAATAAGGCAGCAGATGACCAGGTATGAGAAACTGCAGTGTAATCCATATGCACAAGGGAGCTGAAAGCAAACTGCACGACAGTCCTAATTCAAGCATTAGGGAAAAACTCTCCAGCGCTTGATCATGTGGCCTTAGCGCTCTTCTAACATCTTTCTTTTTTATACAACTGCTGTATAAATTGTATTGTCATAAATGTCCCAAATGATATATGTATAGTATATAAAACAGGCTATAAACTGGATTTGCTGTACTACCTCACCTACCACATCTACGATGCATTTGCCCTGCACCCCGCTCTCTCGCGTGTAGTCTCAGACTAAGCTGACAGTAGCAGCGTTTTTCTTTCAGTTAGAAGGAAAAGTGCATTTGAATGTTTTCTCCCAAGGCCTAGAGGGTGAATTAAGCTACAGGAATGGCTCCCAAGGAGGTGCAGAAGAACCAGACCTAATGTAAAGACCATATTTGGAGTTTTAAAGGAGCCTGAAAAGCCAGCTATCCTCCTGCTGCTCTGAAGCTATGCAACCCCCTAGAAAGTAAATACATAAAACCCATAAACCAGAATGGCGCTGACAGCTTTAAAACACTAGAAAGTAGAGCAACCGTGTCTGGTGCCAGTCTAGAGAAGGTGTATCATGTAAAACAGAAGTATTTTTGTATAAGAAAAATGACATTTACGCTCCTCTTGGGTAGCTTGAGTTTTTTCTTTTGGCTTCCCAGCCAGCTTACCAAGGGCTTTCAACTATGTCAGAACAGGAGAGGGGCTGAGATCTGGAGCTTACAGAGATCTCATTGCCCTGAGTGGAATCTCTTTTCACATATTCTCACACGGACTGGCACTGGCTTTTTAGTTTCAATTTTTTAACAAGGTCTCAGATATCTACTAAAGTTGGCTCTGCATCAAGGAACATAGATGCTTGGCCACCTTGTGAAAATGAAATCCAAATTGAAGCACCTGAGAAAGATGCAATTAGGGCTTATCTGCACTGGGGAAATATGCATAAACACACTGCAGTGGCAGAAGACAAGGCTGGCAGCAGTGTTTTACCCCAGGAATTCAACGTCACGCTAGGGATCTCCTGGGTTGGTTCCATCCCAGGCAAAGTAGGAAACCTACCACAGCTCATGCCATGGGAATGCACATACACAGAGGGGCTTCTCAGCCAGGGTTAGCTTTTATTTTCTCTGCTGTTTGGGTATTAATAAATTGTAACCCTCACAAATGCAAAGTGACTGACAGTCAGACAGAGCAGGAGGTGTGATCAGTAGGCGTGTGGCTAGTACAGACCTCCTCCCAGCACTGTATGTATTGTGGACAAACAGTCCTGTACACTCAGCAGCAACACAAGTAAGGCAGTAAGAAAGCTCCCCTTTTCCTCATACATGGGGAAAGTTCAAAGCTGGGGAGACAGGAGACTCCAGATCCTGCTTTAACAATTATGACAAATCTGTCTCTGTTTGGAGCAGCATCTTTAGAAAGCAAGTGATCTTGCAATTAACTTTTGTTTTATCTGCTAGTCCTCAATGACAAGCTAATCAAGCTAATTTTGCCAAGCCACAGTTTTCAATATCATGTTTCGCGTGGCCACCTCAGGGTGAAGAGCTTTATGTCCCTCCATGGGCTCTGCTCTCCTCTGCAAAGGACCGTGGTAGACATTTGATTGCCACCAGAACAGGAGCTGGTTTGAGACAGTTTTCAAAAGAGGGGAAATATACTTTCTCCATCCAGCAACCTCTGCCACACACATAAGATCCTGCCTTCTGCTTGCTCCCTGCGGTTTTCATCCTTCGTTCCAGGAGAAAGAATAGAGATTGTGGCAGACACTCCCTGATGGCATCAGTTTCCGGGTGTCCCCAGGCCAGGAGCGCTCGCCACAACTACTCAAGGACTGCGTATAGCCCTTCCTCTCATCATGAAGGGAGGAGATGTGTCCTCCAGGGTGCTGGAGAGGAGGCTCTGAGATCAGGAGTCAGTGGGGCGGGCATGTTGTAACTCAGTCTTCTTCCTTTTCCATCCTGAAAACACCAGGCAACTCCCAGCAACTGCCTTGCCTAAACAGAGCCCTCTCAGAGGAAGCTCCCTGCCCTCAAGAGCTCAGCTGCTGAAGCTGTGTGCACAGTCTCTCAACACCTTATACCACAGCTATGTCCTCTTCCCTTGCTTGGGTTGCTGGGAAAACACTTTGCAGGTCCCAGTCATCTCTTCTTTTCTGTGGAGAGGAAGGATGCCTTGCTTCCCAGGCAGCCCTCCTCCAGCACACACATCCCATCTGGGCAGCATGGATCCCCTGCAGAGATGCTGGTTATAGATTTATGCCCAGCGCTCCCGCAGGAGGGGCCTCCTCAGGTGGCAGTGGTAGGACCCTCTTTGCACACTGCCCCGAGTCAGAGGCAGCTGGCCGCCCACCCCAACAGCGAGGGCAGGAGTACAAGCCCTTTCCACTCCCTGCTAAACAAATGGGAATTCTGCTGATACTCCAGCCTTAGGAAAACAAAGCTGTTTCCATTTAGCTCGGCTTCTGGGCTGAGGTGCAGCTCCACCCGCACAATCATCCGTCGGGGCTTTGCTTCTCCGGGCAGAGATTCAGGCTGAGATCAAGGAGAGAGGATTTGCAGCTAGTCCATGCCGGGAGGGCCTCTAACACCCCCAGGATTTTGCTCTCTAGAGCACTCCCTGTTCCGAGCAGCAGAGCGCTGGGGCCTCCCAGCTTCTGCAGCATCTAACAAGTCTCCACAGGGTCTCTCAGATGCCCGGCTCTAAACCTCCGTTGAGCCATGGCCTGCTGAAGGCACATGGGAAGTGGTTCTCACTCAGCCTGTATTTTAAGGAATGAAATCTTGAGTATCACCAGATCTACTATCAGAAAAGTAAACCCAGAGCTGCCCTTCTCCTAGCCGTGTCTCCCCCTGGGCAAGTGCTGAGCTCAGATAAGGATGGGTATGTCTTCTTCTTTAGTCTCAAGAAGAAGAGATAATGTGCACCACATGGACAAGCCAAGGATGCAGTGATCCTTCCCTGGCACCCCTCCAAACAGAGCCACGGACGGCTATGTGCAACATGGCAGCACTGACACTTGTGCTCAGCACAATGCTCAGGCTGATGGCCAAGTCCCCATCCTCCCAGGACTGCCAGCATGCCCAGAAATGGGATCTGTGACAGCTACACTGGGATCGCGCACAGATCCATTTGCTAACCTTCACATCTGCCAGGTGCAAATACAAACCAACTAGTACAACCAGTTGCATACAACCAGTACAACCCTGCTGGTCAAGGAGCTGCTACCTCTCACCAAGGCTGAGGGCAGAAGACTAACAGTAACTTATCTCCAGCTGTCACAGTCTTGCTTCCTGGGCTCTCCTGGCAGGGAAGTTGTAGAAGGTATCACTGCTTCTGCTTCCAGGCATGAACTCCAGAGAGCCTGAGCACATCTGTCAGAAACAGGGCCATGAAAACAGCTGCCTTGTCATGCTTTTTACCAAGGCTTTATGGGTCCTCCAGACTCCCAAAGACTTCCTCCCTCCAGAGCAGGCTACCCTCCACAGTGAAGTGGCAGTCATCATAAGCAGCAAGCCCAACTTGCTGAAGACAAGAAACCGTTTTAAGGCAGCCCCACCATGCAGGCAAGTGGGGAATAGTCTGGTCTAGGCAGTTCCTGAATAACCTAGGAAGCTGCTCTCCTAACTCTATCTGAAGACTCATTTCAGAACACACTGAAATCAAAATCAACTCCATCTCTGCTTAGTGAGCAGGTCTCTGGGGAGAATCCATGGGTTTTGTTGCATGCTTATATGGCATCTAATACAGCATTGTTCTAGTGCCTGACTTCAGAGCTTCTGATTGCTACCTCTGTACAAACAAACACAAATAAAGCCAATATACACACATATAAACTAAAGGAGAAAGCAAATTCACTCATGTGAGGATTGATTTCCTGTCTTGGCACAGCAAGATGAGGCTTAGAGCTCTACAAGCTCCCACTCTTGCACAACTCCTCCTTGTTAGCAGTGTGAATGCGCAGGGAGGTTGGGGACTAGTCATTTGTCCTAGATCTCACAGTCTTCTCACAACCACGGACCTGGAACCACCAGCGTTCTCTGTTCACTGGGAAACCCAAGAGCTTCTCCTACCTCTTCCTTATCAACAAATCAGACAAGCAAGCCAGCTGCTATGGGAGTACGGTGGGCTCACTAGAAAAAGTCAGTGTCCCACCAGCACAACCCATCCTTATCCAGGCAGAGACCAAGGACTGGAAAACCTAAGCTGTTCCTCTCGGACTTGACAGTGAACTAAACTCCAGTGAAGATGTTTGCAGTGCCTGAGACCTGATCCTCATACTCGCAAATATGAGCAAGAGCTACTTAGTTCTGTGAAGGCAAATGTGCTTCTTGCTTTTGCTTCTACAGCCCAATTGTATGAAGAAAGCCTGATGCAGAAGCACAGAAATTACTGGTTATCACAGAAATAGATGATGTTGTAACTGCAGGAAGCAGTCTCCAAATTCAGACAAGTCTGAGAGCATGGTTTCATGAGAAAAATGACCAACCTGATAAGTGGCTTCCACCAAAAGGCGAGTCCACCCCTTTCCTCCCCCCACAATGCTAGCCTTGCAATTCCATCCAATCTTTCTGGTTCTTATGTAATCTTTCGATAAGTCAATTTAGCCCACAGAAGTGTCAGAAAATGATCCTTAATTTTGCTCTGTTAGCTTTTTGTTGAGCCAGCTTACCCAGGGGCCAGAGGAGCACCAATGCCAGTGCAAGGGAAGAAGTGGGAGGGCACGGCCAGGTGCAACAGCAGCAGGAGCGAGCCTTCAGCTGCAGACACTCATTCTTACAGACTCCACATCCAGCCCAGAAGTCGGCAGGCTGAAGGGGATAGTCAAAAACATTTGGGAAACAACCCATCTAACAGCAGCAAGATTTTTAGGTCATGCCAGTTGTCTGAATATGATATATGGTCCACGGACAAAACCCAAGCAACCGAATGGTATCAGAAAATGCCCAGGGGCTGAAGTGAGGTGTTTCAATGCAGACCGATGCCAGGGTGAGGGCAGCCCCACACCTGCCTGCACAGCACTGCTACACATCGCCTGGGCAGGAAAGGATGGCTCCAGAAGGCAGTCAGTGGTGGCCATGTCCCGGAGTCCTGCCTGTGGCCATCGCAAAGGGCGAACATCAAATGCTCTTGTTGAATCTTGTGGGATGAGGCGTCATCCTACGGCCTCCGTGGGGAGCGAAGGAGGAAAGGCCTGGCACGGTCCTTAACGGAGTCCTATTTCCTTGGGCCAGCGCCAGAGGATTTAAGGTAGGGCAGGCAGCTGGGCAGGCAGCAATCCCAGCTCAGCAATCGCCAGACGCTGTGTCTGGCTGTGTGGACAGGAATGCTTTGCCAGTGCCTGTACAGCCCCTCGTCCTCTGCGTAGAGCCTGAGGTCATGTTCCTTACTGGGAAAGCGTTCAACAGGTGCTGTATCTCCAAGGGCACTGCTCTCCCTCCCCTCCAGCCCTTGCGCACATAGCGGTGGCATGGAGGGGTAGCAGGAGGCCATCACTGGGGGGAAACTTGTCAGCAATGACCAGGATTGCTGGCACGTGCGAGGGCTGCGTGCTCCCTTGGGCACCGAGCCTCTCTTAGGGCAGTGAAGACAGAAGCTTGGCCACCTCTCCTTGCCAGCATCACCTCTGCCTTGCCTGAATTTGGTTCCCATCAGATAGTCTTCTATTTGGGCACCAAGACATGCTAGCTTTAGTGAACTACTTTATGTCAGTCAATTCCTCGTCAGTCATTTGAGCCCCTCCAAAACTGTAGATGGCCAAGAGTAAGTGTCTAGAAATGTCTCCAGCCTGTGTACTGTCTCTGCTTCAAAGAGACAAAAAGGCAACAGCTAATTTAAGTGCAACAGATGATACTTTAAAAACAACCTCCAGAAATACAGAAAACCAAAAGCCAACCTGACCTCTCCTCAGCTAGCTCTAAGTGATGCTGACAGGGAAAGTCAGAACAGCTCACAGAAGAAAAAGAGAAACTGAAGTTATCTCCTGGTTAGGCACCTGTAATTTGCTGTAATGTCTGCTTGACTACGACTGAGGTACTTCTTCTGGAAAATTCTCTGCTTCAGTGGCTACCAACAAAACCAGTCTTTCTGGCCCAGCAACTCTGTAAGTATCAGTAAGAACAACACGGGCCTTTAGGGCTGGTGCAGTCTAACACTTTGCTCCCATGTCCACAGTCTCTTACAGAGAAGTGGAGGTGCCTTTTTAAAAAAGCAAACATGTGAGCTGTTGTATAGCAAGCAGGCACCATTCCCACCTCTCCATCCCCACTGAGCTCCCAGCACTGCAGAGCTGCTTGTCAGGGAAAGGCACATTTCCTGCCTTTACTGCCTCCTTCAGCTCCAGAGGGACTTGATAAAACACAAAGTGTGGAGGAGTTCCAGCTCGTGCACAAGAGCACCTCAGCACTGACCTCAGGCAGGTGGGCTGAAGCCATAAGCTCTTCCTCACCCAAAAGGAACAAACGATGCCACAGTTGTCACTCCTCAAGACACTTCTCAGAGTCTCTCCTGCATGGACTCCTGTGAACTCCATCAGCTGCATCTTTGCTTCCATACTCAACATACAGGCACCTGCCTGGGTACCAAAATGATCCACACCACAGCAGGGTGACACAGAAATATGGAACAAATGGCTCAATAAGGCTAGAGTCTGCCGGAAGACATCTCCGAGTACCACCACTTTACTCATACCAGCATTTAATAGCACATCTCATATCTATGTACCCTCCTGTGGATACTACCTGGACATGCTCTAAACACAACTCTTGGGAAAGTGATTTAACCCCCACTCCTCCATCCACCCTGCTGCTCTGCTAACACTGCTTATCAACTGGGCAAAGGCAAACTGCTGAGCTTCACCGTCCTCCTTCACTGTGGGACCACCACTGTCCCATTCCTGCCTCTGCGTGGAGACCATGACACAGTGCTGGGGCCAAACCGAGTCCCTTGGAAGGGACAACAGGGCCTGACCTCCTTCCATCAGCTCCCATAGCCCAGGCAGGAGCCTCCAACAGGAGCCGAGCTGCCTGGTCACACGAAGCAGAGGCTGTGGCCTGACCAAGCGTGGTGTTAGCTGCCTGTGGGTTTGGGGGCACCCTGCCAGGAACCGGGTTTGACTCACACAGCCGGGATGTGCCGTGGGACGGGTGCCTGAGCTCCTCGCAGGGAGGTGTCCCGTCCTGCTGCGCTGGTCCTCCTCCGGAGGGAGCTTGCTGGGCGCTGGAAGGTGGCAGCGGCACCGGGCGGGTGGTACTCCTGCTCAGGAACGACTTCTTCACACCGGGAGCCCTGGAAGCCCGAGCGACAGGTACAGACCTGGGGACGGCTGCAGGAGCCCTTGTTCTGGCATGGTGGGTCACAGACAGCTGCGGAGACACAGAAAGGTGGTTAGCGGACATGGGGGTCCCAGCAGCGTGCTCAGAGCCATGGTGGTGGCACCTGGCTGGGGCAGCACAACCAGGGCGGCCCAGGCTCTTCTCTGCAGGCAGGCAGCCTTCAAAGTCTCAGTGTTACTGCTGCTGTGGGTCCCTAACACAAGGTCACTGCCACCAGAGACTTGTTTCTGTTCCCACTTCTCCCCACTGGTCTCTGCAGAGCTCTTTCCAGCAATACTCACTTCAGAAAGCTCAAAAATGAGCAGCATGGTCTGCAGAGAGCATAAAGCCTCCAGCACTGCCCACAGCTCTCCAAGTGGGAGCAGGACCTCAGTCCCAGAGCAAGGGGAGGCAATGACTGCCAGATGAGAAGACAAATGACCATATGCTATCACAGCCTCTTGGAAGTAGTTTGTGTGTTACCTTCCTGCTTTAATTTGTTTTGGGGTCTGGTTTGCATGGTCCCCTCGGCTGTCCCCTCCAGAGCTTTCCAGCTCTCCCTCCACAGCTGATTTTGGAGTCACTGTGCTCAAATTCCTCCACAGCTATGGGGACTTACAGTTCATTAACTTCATGCCCAAATCACCCTCTGAGCCTGCGTGTGTTCCTAATTACAGCACATCAGCTTCAGTTTGTGCCCCAGGAGGAAAGTGTTATTAATTACACGCCAGACCCTAACACTTCCCAAGTCAACAGGTGCCAGACTGGGTTTATAGCCCAGCCAGCAAGAGCCAGGAAACCACAGCTCACTCAGGTAGGACTGGACGCATTGTTCTGAGCAAGAGTAATTGAAAAGGCACTGGAAAACAGTGTCCTCCCTCAAAGAAGGAAAGGGCCAGCTGGCCGAAGGGTAATGAAGCCTTGTCAAACAACAGAAGGTGGACATTAACCTCCAGCCACATGGGAACCCTGTGGAAGGGCTGAAACATGCAGCCACCACTTCTACTGAGGGCCCTTCCCCTGGACTGCCCAGGGAGGCTGCAGGAGCATCTGACATCCCACCACCTTCACATGCAACTTCTGGAGCTTCATAAGCACATCCCTCCCTCTGTGCTCTCCTTCCCCATGAGATCCATGCACACCTGTGAGAAACAATGCTTCTGGGCGACAAAGAGAGAGAGACCTCTAGCCTCGTCATCCTGCTGTTGCCACGTGAGGAAAGTCCTTGTACAGGCTCTGAGGTCCATTCACAACAGCTCCCACAACCCTTCCCTTACTCCAAAACTACACTGCCAACAGCTTTTCCTAACTAGATCAGGGATATGTTGTCTGGAATGCTCCATTTGACCTTTATTATCATGTTAACGCTCAGGAAGAGAGGGAGGTCTCAAGGAAAGGGAGAACCCAAGTCACATAGGACTGTACAGGTTAAAGCCAGAGTTTTTTATGAAATCCCCCAGAAAAATTAATCAACCACCACTGCAGACTCTGGAACAGAGACAAGGTCCTAGTCAGGCAGGAATTAACTGGCTCTGGGAAGTCTGGCACTCCAAAAGTTGAAGTAATTTATAATATAAAACTCAGCTGCGATTTAAATAGGCTGCCAGTCCCTACCGTTATCTCACAATAAATGCCTGTTTTAACAAACGCCACCAGACCAGGAAGCTTGCCATTGAAAACAACTGCTTCACATGCTGAAATACTGCAGAGCCACAATGCCAGGACCTGAGATCACAGTGGTTCTCACAACCTCTCCCATTAACAATGTTCATAGTCACGTTAGACTGTGCCCTTCA
>NW_010337786.1:6007-8996 GCF_000700745.2 Antrostomus carolinensis | reverse complement strand
GTGATAAGCAACCAGGCACTCTAAAAAGCCCCTCAGGGAGCTGATCTAGAGAAGAGGAAGAAGGGAATGGGCTTAGTCTTCTGGTTCCTTCAGGCAGGATGGGTGGGGAGCTGCCATAGCTGAAATATTCCAGCTCTAGGATTAACCTCCTTCCCGGTTGCCTTTGCAGACTCAGGAGGAACTTGAAAGTGCTTAAAAAAGTCACTAGTTTTCACTCAGTCCAGCTATGTGATGTAGTGAGAGCAGATCATTCAGAAGTACTGCCAATGCCAAGTGTATGAAATCAAGAGTCAGGCTCTCAAAACTGTAACAATGACAGAAAAAACAAGATGGTTAAAAAAACCCCAACTATTTGGAATTTTTCTCTTTGCTTTCTGGTTTCTGAGCCCAGGGGTTACTCTGAGATGTGTCTTCCCAGCTATGGGGGCTATAAACAGTTTCTGTTAAGATGACAGCCACTCGTTTCTTCTCACTGTAGTCTCATGTAATCACTTGTTCCAGGAGCTGGGGCTTTAGGGAAAGCAAAACAAGTCATCTCAAAGCTCTTAATAAAAGGATGAGATTTGGAGCACTGCTGAAGTATCATTAGTAGCAATGCTAGTTTGTTCAAGAGCATCTAGCAGTGCCCTCACAGGGTGAGGTAGGTCCTCCCCGTGAGGTCACACTGCAGGGACGACAGTGGCATCACCCTGACCACCCACCTAGGCTAGGTAGGCAGGATTGTCAGAGGTGAAGGTCACCAAGTCCAACCTCCCATCGCTTTGCAGGCACTCTTGGCCCAGGCCTGAGCAATGACATTGCAAGGTGACATTCAATTACTGTGTCCCTGCTGCTCTGCCTGTGCTCTAGTTCTAGGAGAGTGGTGTAGATCTTCACTGTAAGCAGCTCCTGCTCAGCTCCATTTAAATGTGGGGGAACTTGTCCATCCAGCCAGGCATCCACAGGAGAACTGGGAAGATGCTAAAGGACTTGTACCACTGGGGTGATTCAGTCCACTTTCTCATGGAAAAGTTTGTTTATTGATGCAGAGCAATATGTAATCTTGGTTCTAACTTGAAGTTCTGACTGTGTCAGCAAAGGCAGAAAGGATGGGCAGTTTAACACAAGTGAGAGATCTGTGCAGGCTGACAGGCAGGGAGATCAACAGCAATGCAGGAACAACTGAGAGGGAAAACAGAACTTCAATGGAAAACAGTCTGGGCTCAAAAAACCCTACAGTCACTGTACAGAAGAGACAAAAGGAGAGAGCATATGAATGTCATCTCCATTTTGCAGATGTGGAAAAGCCCCAGGTGCTAATGTGACTGTCTGAAGACAACTGTGAGACCACAGCAGAGCCAGCGACTCATCCCAGAATCCCTGCACCCTCATCCAGTATCTTAACCGCAAGACCATCTGTTCAAAATTAGAAAGTGCATTAATTTATTTAGTCCTCCCCAACATGTTGATTAAAAATATTTATTTTAAGCCTTAAAATATCCATGTCAGAAAAAAAGCTCACCCTGCATTACCAGCCCAGCCCAGGCTGCTATCTTGGGAAGCAGCAGAGAACCACAGTAAATAGGGCCAATGAAAGTGAAGGTTGATGAACTGGTGTTGGGAGGCTGAGCAATAGGATTCCTCTGCTCTGAAGTAGAGGGGAAGGATGATGAACTAATAGGCAGCAGCTAAATTATCAACAAACACACACTGCAGCCCCTGAAATACGGGCACAGCAAGGGGGCTTCCGGCCAGCTTACATGTACAGGTTTCTTCTCCACTGAACCCAGGACATAAAGCCCTGAGTGTCACCCTAGGACGAAGTTAAACATGCAGGAGGTTGGATGAACTCCTCGGGCCCAAGTTCAGATGTAGCTCATTATCCCTAATGTCCCCTCCTGTGGGAAGACCTCTGGAGTCCCACAGGATGCCCTGTATGCAGTTCAATGGGGTGACCTGGCAGCATGTGAGTAGAAACCTTGTCCATTGCAAGCACATGAGATCTTCCTCCTAAACTCTCTCAGCTCACTTCCGCTTTCCCAGGAAACATCAGTGTCCTGCAGAGAGAGAGTCCTCTTTTTCATCTTCCCAGTTACTGACTCTGAAAACTCTCTGAGTCCTTCCTGCATTTTGGTCCTCAAAGCTGGAACAAACCAAAAGGCTAGAGAAATCTGCCCATGGCTTGAGTTCAGTCATATGCAGAGATGTTGCAAGAGTAATGTCCCTGGAAAAGCTTGAGTGGAGAAGAAAGAAATCACCATGCTTGCTAAGTGACAGGGAGCAGATGAAGCCAACAACTTAGCCTGTCCTCTCTCTCTCCTGCACCCAAGCTGAGATCCATCAAAACCAAGGTCCTGCCCAAGGCCCGAATGCCAACTTCTTCCCTGCTTCACCGTGCTGAGAGGTTCCCTCTGGCTGTACTTCTACCCTGCTAACTTCCCTGGTATGCCCCATATCAAAGACCATGTGATCAGATATTAAACAGTATTACAGGGCAGAAACTAACTGGGATGGGCTGTCCAGCTTGCCTCGGCAGCCTTAAAAACAGCCAAACGTCCCCAGCAGCTTCAACTCCATCAGAAAAGCCCAGCGAGAGAGGTAGCTGGGAATGAAATCATGTTTACACATCACCAGTCTCCACCTAAGACCTGCCTGAGATTTACTGTCCCTGGTCAGGGGGGACACTGTCAGGCTTGATCCGTGTTGACAGTGACCTTTTAATGAATCCTTGGGAACAAAGGCCCAGCACCTGAGCAATCGCTAGACAGCCTGTGTGGCTGCGAGCCCAGATCTACTGCTCCTCCGAAAATCCCTAATGAGAGAAAGATGCTGCCATCGCTGGCCCCGCGCTCTGTTTACAGACGCTGTCTGGCAGCACAGCACACTCTCTACCGTTTGGCTTCTGTCGGCGGGGAGGAGAGGGAGAAGGGAGGTGAGTCAGCCCTTGGCCTCTTGCTCCCGAACAGCGATCGCTAATGCAATTATCCCGGCGCAGCCCAAGCGCCGTGAG
>NW_010337786.1:0-5971 GCF_000700745.2 Antrostomus carolinensis | reverse complement strand
GGGCAGCTGCTGCCACTGGAGCGAAGGCAGATGCTCTCGGCTATTCTGGGCAGGGTGTTCCTGTCCAGAACGGCTGCCCGGTGCCTGTGTGCTCCCTGCCCTCTGAGCAGCCCGGGTGCTGCGGGCAGCCCCTCGCCTCCCTGGGATGGGGCAGGTGCAGGGGGGCAGGCAGTGCCCTGGGAAGGCCCAGGGGTGGGCTGGGTGGTGTAACCCCGTTGTGTTGGGACAAGGATGGCAGCAGGGGCTGGGCTGTGGTTGCAGAGCTATTGGGAATGGAGATGATGGTGCAGCTGCTCCTGGCGTGCGTCGCAGTGGTGCCTGCCCAAACCCCTTCCCTTCCAGTGTTGTCGGAGGGAGCCCAAAATGATCTCAGCCCCCAGGGCTGTGGCAGGGCTGTCTGGAGGAGCAGAGCCCTTATCAAACCTGCAGTGGGCAGGCAGGAGGGTCCTGGCTGGGCAGTTTCTGCACTGCAGGAGCACCTTGCAAGCCCCCTGCCACGTTACACACCTCCTGTGCAGCGCCGCACTCCAGCCCCACCCGTCCCGGCATCGTGCCAACTCCATTAATTGCTTTCCTTAATAGCACCCGGATAATTTGGAGCCTTGATTTCCCCCTCAGCATCAGGAATACTTGCCCACATGAGCACAGCCCCACTCTGCCAGTTCCCACCTGCCAGGACTTTCACAGACCTGCCTTTTGTTTCGAGCAGGGGGATGAGAGCACAGGCTCAAAACTGGCCCATAAATGTGCTGTTGCAAAGCCCTGCCCCAACAAGACCCTGCTCGGGATGGACACTAATAACGATAATAAGTAAAGTGTAATTATTCAGTGTGCTCAGACTTTGAGCTGAACCCCAGCCTGGCAGCCCCACACGGAGGCTGAGGCACTGCCGGCGGGGACCCCATGGTCCATCTCCTGCCTGGCACAGCACAGTGGACACACGTGGGGTCACAACAGTACTTGAGCACTTTTCAGGGGTGCATCGCGAGACCTGCACTGACTGAGACTGTCATACTCACGTTTGATGCAGTGGTTCGTGCCAGGAGCCGTGGTCCATCCTGGGCAACACTGTCTGCCGCAGACATTTGGCCTAAGCAGAGAAACAAAGCAGCGTGGTTAGGAGAAGGGAAACCGAGGTCGCTCCGCAGCCAGCACCTCTGAGTCACCCGTAAAATTATTTCCTGCAGCATCTGATGTTTCCTTCCAGATGGACCAGCAGCTGAGATCAGAACCAATGGGACAAGGGCTGAGTTGTTTAAGTGCTTGGAAAAGAAATCCCCAAGGAATATGTGAATGCTGCAGTGTGAATGATCCCTCAGGGAGCATTTCCCGTTTGACCGGGCATTACGCTGGGTTCCTGGCACAGTGCTCAGAGGAACCATTTTCCTCCTGAGAGCAACTGGAGACCGATGGCCTGTGATCATTAAAGACCTCACAGGACTTCATGGTATTTGGGTGTAAATTGGGACTGATTCCAACTTTGGTCATAGCCACTCGCCTCCGCAAGTGTCCTGAGCTGCTTTGGCCGAAGACAGCACTTCCTTCTCTGCCTAACTGCTGCCGCCTGTTGCTGCTCGTTGCTCAACCCCACCCTGGGAGGGACAGCACACCAGCAGCCACATCGGCCGCTCCCGGGCTTGCTCTCCCTTTGCGAGCACCCCAGTCTCCCATTTGTTATCTGCCTTGGGGGGCAGCAACCCCGGGGGCTGGGAACTCTCTGGCGCTGTGAAATTTGTGCCTGCTTGATGTGCACGGTGCTAGACTAAGTCCAGGACACTCACATAATTTCCATGGTCACTAATTCCAGCACTTCGGTGCAACAACTTTTTACTGCCTTTGCATAAACAACACCTCCGCCACCCCTCTCTTATTATGTGTTTTCAGGTAGTGATCACTGCCAACATACAGCTATCATTGGAGACACTGCTGTGCCTCCATGAGGTACTCTGCAATGCCCAAGCAGACAGCGAATCCTGCTTCCTCTGCTCACATCTCATATTAACACATCTATAATGAGAAGGAATAAACAAGTTGCAGGTTGCTCTCCAAGAGTATTTACTCATCATAGAGGGAAGGTTTTGGGAATATGGAACTTTTCCATGTCTAGGTAAATGGGAGAGTACAGTCATCAAAAGATAAAAAGTTAGAAATAGGCAGCCTGAAAGCTCTGGAAAGCCTCTGGAAATGAAGTGGGGAGCATGGTTTATTTCTAACGCTGGACAAGGCAGTCAGAGCTGCTGACAGAATTTACAGGAACCACGGAAACATACACATTTGTCTTCTGGATTGACTTTCACATGAACACAGCAGGGTCAAAAGATGATCCTGCTCTGAATCAGCATCCCCGTGACTCCTGCTTCCACATGGCAAGAGATGAGACTCCAGAAGTGCCAGAGCTCAAGCTGTGGGGCTCACGTTTTAGGAGAGCCAAAGACGGTGGGTAGCAAGCGTGCCAAGGATTGTTCTGGTATTCATGAATGAAGCTGCCTTGTAGAGATACAGTCACTCCATGTGGGAAGGGGAAGTGATCTGAGAAGCCACATCATTTGTGAAGCATTATCCAGCACTTCAGGATCAACCTTTTATTAACCTGGGTAAATTTTTACAGGGAGAAAGCACTTAAATTCCCTTGGTGTGACTTCCTGCAAAGACAACAAGCCAAAGTAATTCTTGCATCCCCTCACATCTGCTCTGGCTGGGCTAGAGCACTAATTTCTAGCTTTTTGTCTGTCAATCCAAAGAAATCTATGGGTCTCTTCTTTAAGATAAGCCTAGAAAGTATTCAAGGAAAGCTTTCCTTTACTTACTGCATAAGAGCCCATGAAAGGCCTTAAACTTTTTAAAGATGTACAGATCAGTAAACAGAAAAAGCCAGTGAGCTGGAGCAAGTCTTTAGTTAATTAAGGTCTGCTGAGCGACTCCACTCCAAGCAGCAGCATAAGCATCTCTGCTTAGAGTGTCACAGCTCCCATTCTTCCCCCAGCACAGCTGAAACATACCTTGCAAGTCATACTCAGCCAGTCTGTTCAAAGAGCAAATTCTTCATGGGATTAAAGTTCAAGTTTTATCTACATCTCTTACACGCATACTGGTGGGAGCATGCTGCTAGCTTCTCTCAATGCCAACAGTGAGCCAGAGGTTGTAGGAAGAAAGGTATGAGACTGAAACAGGCTGGGGCACAAGGCTGAGCAGACAATACCACCCTTGAAGGCATGAAACCCCTGTTGGGTTTAGCACAAACCTCTCTTTAACAGAGTCACTCTGTCACTGCCAACTCCAGACATGAGTTGCCAACCCCAGCTGAAGGGAGATGCCAGCACCAGGATGATGCTCCTTGAGGGAAGGCATCCCAGCATGCGCAGAGGGAAGCAAGCTGGCAGGCATGCCCTTGGAGGCAGGGGCAGAGGGAGAACCTGGATGGGAATGTGCCTTCCTTCCATAACCTCCTGGATGAGAGGATGGGTAGAGACAGAGGCAGGGAGGACCTCCAGGACCAGAAGTGAGCACTTGGGAGGAGCAACATATAGGTAGTGCTGGAGGGCAGAGAAGGACCACAACTATTTTCC
Organism: Antrostomus carolinensis; assembly: GCF_000700745.2. NCBI lineage: Eukaryota > Metazoa > Chordata > Aves > Caprimulgiformes > Caprimulgidae > Antrostomus > Antrostomus carolinensis. The sequence goes on along the minus strand of NW_010337786.1, from coordinate 2,405 downwards.
AATGAACGCCCAGTGAGCAGGACCTCACATAGCATGGGGTGTCAGGTGAGCAAGGGCATCAGCAGTGGGAAAATAGCTAGGGGGGCTTTGCCGCACGGGACCCAGTCCCGAGCACATCTGGTTCTACTGAAAGCCTTTAGTTGACATTTACATAGCTTGAACGCCATGTGGTTTTCACTGCCTGACAAAGAATTCACAATAAATCCCGGGAGGTTTAAGGAGCACGGCATGTTTACAGCATGGAGGGATGGTGCTCGAGAGAGTGGCGGCCCCCAGCTGTGTTTGTCCTGCTGCACGTGCCATCGCCAACACTTCAGGCAAAGACGCAGCTCAGGCGTGAGCCACCTGCGGGGAATGTCCAGTTCTGGGCCCCTCCACCCAGTGTTGCTTCCGGAGAACAAAACAAGTGGAAGGGTCTCTCCAGGTCTGCTGTCACCATCCAGGGGGTGTCTGCTGGGGAGCTACCTGTACACACTGAGCAGCCTCTGATCACCTCCATCACACAGGGGACTGGGGCTTCCAAGGTAGCAGCAGAGCTGCCTGGCAAGGGGACCTGCTGGGTGCCGGGTTGCACCAAGCTCCCAGCAGATCTAACAGTGAGTCTAACATGAGACAAAGCCACGCTCGTAACTTTGAAGCACTCAGCTGCCACACAAGACTGAGCACCCAGGCTGCCTCCTGCTTACCCACCCCTTGAAACTGGAAGCACAGCAGCGGGGATAGGGGCACAGGACTCTCACCCTCATCCTGTGCAGCCTGGGGTGCAGAGGGACCAGAGGATGGGTGGGCATGTGTAGAAGTCAGCAGCTCTCCCAGGTGGAAAGAAGCTCCACACAGGCCCAGATCACAGCAGAACAGAAGACATCCTCACACAGGTCTCCCAGGCTGAAGTCCTATTTTACACTCACACTAGGTCACGCTGCATGGGGATGCCCCGTTCTCAGCCCAGCCACTGATGCCAAAACAAGCCTTGGGCAAATCGTCTGTCCTCCCTATCTCCGTCTCCTTACCAGTGGAATAGGGTAATTAATGTATTTGCCTCCCAAAGGGCTAGGTCAGCTAGCAGACATCTTTCCTAGGAAATGAAACATTGCTGGGGAGGTTCTGAGGCACTGGGACTTGATTGCCTGTAGCACTGGACTGCTACACGGCTCACGGGCCACTTAGCACCTTCCAAAATAGTTCCCAGCCCAGCTCAGACCAGAGCAGACAGAGACTATTTCCAACAGGCAGATTCCTGTTTTTGGAGAGAAAGGGGGTTGAATAGCTCAGACAGCTGAATAGCCACAGTGCCAGAAAAAGCCCTAAGGCATAGCTCACTAGCGCAGACTGGTCCTTCGAGTTTGCCTTCCTGGCAACATGCAGGGTGAAGCACTGGATCCACATCTGGGCCCCTACCTCAAGTGCCAGGTATGCCCTGAGGGCTCCAAACAGCACAGGCAGCAGTAAGCAACTGCAACCCAAACTTGCTCCTCACTCCGCAGCTGGCATGCACCATCCATGCCCAGGTATAGTGTTCAGCATGTTGTGTGAGTTTGGTGCACAGGAGGTGGCAGGTCCTACTCATTGGCCTGCTCCTTTTCTGGAACAGGCATCTTCCTGACGCCCCTCAAAGAGCTGAAGCCAGTGCCGTGAAGCTTGCCTACATCCAGAAGTACCATTCATGGCCCTGGCTGGATGCACTAGCACAATCTGCAACTTGGGCAAAGGAGCTGCAGCAAGCCAGTCCTTCATCACCTGCTTTGCTGCAGCAGCCCGAGGCCACTGTCAGTTCAGGGCCCCACTGTGCAAAGTGGTACCCGGGATGATACAAGCCTGCTGTATGAAACCAGAGCCAAGCAACGGTAACAAGCACTAGGGGGAAGGAAAATGAGAAAAGAGTAGTAAGATCATGGCTTCACACAGTTCCAGCATGTGCACAGCCTCAGCAATAATCACATACTGTTCCTGAAGCATTCAGTGGAACCATTTTTTTCACCGTTTATTTTTACAGCAATCTATGCGTCATCTTTCGACTTCATGCAGCACTGTGCTGCCAGATATGCTGACTCCATTCAGGTCATTTACAGCATCCTCGCAGAAGGCCAGGGGGACCATTAGATCATCAGGTCTGCCTTTCTACTACAGGACAGTGAACTTCATCCAACTGCATATGAAATATTTGCAGTCAGACCCAATGAAGAACATTAGCAAAAGGCTGCTGGCATCGATGAGCCACTGAAAATCCTCTGCCAAGTCTACATCAGCATTAACTGCCTCCGCTCCTGAGCAGTCCTATACACACTGCAGCGAGAACCTAGATCCCACAAAGCCTGGCTAAGCAGGACTATACAGCCACAGTGTGTTGGGTTTGTGTGTGTGTGGATAGGGGCCAGTTTTTTGGTAGTGGGGGAAGGGGCCACCTT
>NW_010337785.1:98745-110093 GCF_000700745.2 Antrostomus carolinensis | reverse complement strand
GCCCGGGCACCGCTCTGGCCTCCGCCCGCTGCTGCGCGCTGCTTCCCCCCTCACTCCCTTAATTTTGATTTTTAATTTTTTTTAATAAAGGAAGGAAAAGGAAGACGCTGGGGAAATTAAAATAGAATAGAATAAAATAATAGAAAATAAAATGAAATCTGCCTTTCCCACCGCCTGCAAAGAAACTACCACTGTTTTCGTGGATGGCCACACCGCACCGTGCGCTTCCTTCCCCTCCCGGGGCGAACTGGCCGCCCCCGCGGCAGCAGCTCTGCTCGCCTGCTCTCTGAGCGCTCGCTCCCTCCTGCTCCTGCTTTTGTAGCATTTCCTTGACAGCAGAACAGCGTTTTCCCTCTTGCCTTGCCATCCTTCTGGCCTCGTTTCCCAACATAGCCTTAATAATTATGATATATCCTGGGTGGCCCAGCCTGGCGGGAGCAGCAGCTCCCCGGGTCCATCCACGCTTGCGTATCCCTTGTTCACTGACAACATTTCCAGTTCTTGTGGCATTAAAACATCACCATGAGGGTTTTGTGATAGAGCCAGGTCCTGCCCCAGCAAAGGCTCAGGAGAGCGCTGAGGGCACAAACCCATCACCCTATTTAACAGCACACATACAGGAACTAGATTTAAGCCCCGATTCTACAAACATTTGCATATTCACTTAACTGCCACCCTGACAACCAGTTGTGCCACCAGAAGGACACCAGTGCTCAAATAGGATTTGGGTCCTAAGTAGGTCAGAGACTGCAATATCTGCCTAAAGAATACCTGAAGCTTTTATGCCCTGTAAGGAATCAGCCATCTGCAAAAGTTTAATAAGTTAATTAGCTTTGCTCAGACTAAAGCTCTATAAAAAAAAAAAAACAACAAACAAACAAAACAAAACCCAACAGATATATTCATGGAGTAAACAAGATGCAGATGGGAGGGAATGAATTTCTGAAGGTTTCACTGAAATTTGAGGCAGAGGATTTTGTGTCAAAGTCATGGATCTTCAATAAACCCAGCTGAAGTCTGTGGTAGCTATGGGACTGGGTACAGTTGGTTGGGTTTTTTTTAATAATCTTTCTTTGCCTTGTCAAAACCAGCTTTGAGGTCAGAATTACAATTACATTTCATTTTTTCAAGAAAATAAATGTCTCTTGTGCCTTCGTTTTATTTGCACTAGGAGAAAAAAAACAAAAACAGGAAAGAAAAGTGGAGAACTTTCCCTTACAAAATGTTACCAAGTAAGCCTTTTTATTTATTTAAATAACAACCTCTAGGAAATACAAAACACTTCTCGGCAATTCTAGTCACTGCCTGTTGGTGGCCCAGTGCCATGAGAGACAGAGGCACTTCACAGTCATAGGGACAGAGCATCCTCAAGTCTCCAAAAGGCACAAGCAGGTAATTAAACAAAATTCTCCCTTTGGCTTCCAGCCACAGCTTCCCCCACTGGTGCAGACACGCAGGGCTGGTCACAGTGAGCCACCTGCCTTCAGCTCTCACAAAGAAATTCCTTCAGTCCCCAAGAAGAGCAAGGTAACCATCCTCTCTTCTAGAGATTTCCAGCTCTGGTGTCTGATATCAGCTGTCATTCACTTGCACCAGCACAAGTAACCACCAAAATTCTCAGCTGGGGGAAGTTTCGCTGCTCGCAGTTTGCCATGACTCTCATGTGCTGTTTCCTTTAATAGGTTTCTTTCATATTGGAGAGACTTACAGCTGTGGATGTACTGAAGCAGTTCAGAAACCTCCTGAGAGATTAAAAACAATACTGAAACATTTAGTAAAGGCATAACTGAACACTAGACTAGGGGGATGTGGAGAATATTTTTCCTTACTTTTATTGATAGTATATTCTGGAAGAAATATGAAAGAAACCAATGCTCAATCTCCACTGACTGCTGTGGAGAACTGGAAGCCTAATTCACTCACCCCATTATTAATTACCTCCTATTATAATTCTGAGATCTTTAGTAGCCCTTGGACTTGAGTTTTCAAAAATCAAAGATAGAAAAACAAAACCAAATATTTCTAAGACCTTCACCACTGGCAGGTTGGGAACTTTTGAAGACTGGGATGGTTTTCCTGCTGCTCTCCAGCTCAGCATGCTGGGGCTTTCAGCAGCTACAGGAGCTCCCTCCTGCTGTGTTTTCCATTCTACCATCCCAGCTGCGTTTTGACTTGGTGCTCTCCAGTGCTCAACCACCCCCACCTCAGCTCCCCTTTGGTTGGAAATCCTTGCAAAACCATGGAAGCAAGCTGATTTTATGCTCACTGCCTCTTCTGGCCATTATTAAGTCTTACAGATGTCTGTTAGCATCTGTACTTCAATAGACAACTTCTTTGGCTTTCACAGCCACTCTCTTTACACACCGTCCCAGTTAGCTCAGAAGTCAGTATCTCCTGCCCAGTTCTTGAGCCTCCTAATACAAACCTCGCTCTGCAAATGACAGTAGAGATTCACGCTCTTTTAATACTATATAATAAAATACACTCTGAAACATATGTTCAAACTAGCAGAGATGGTATGTCTGCAATTACTGGAGATACAGCAAGAATCTACATATCACACCAAGATACTAAATGTTCACTGTTCTCACACCTGGATAATTGTGCTTGACATGCATTAATAAAAAAATGCTGTACATGTGCAGTTACAAATCTCCATGATGAATGAAAAATAGTATTGGAGATCAGAAGTGTTTAATAAAGACTGGACCTCATACCATGAGGGTTCTTCCTAAAGACAGGAACCTCCCACCCTTTCCTTTTCTTGGAGAGGCTCCACCAGTGTCACATGGGAAGGGACAATGCCAGTCCTGCATCACTGTTGGGGGGCAAAGTCACCCACAGGACCCTACCCTTGTAGTGATCTTCCCACTTCACTTTGGAAAAATAAGTGTAATCGGCACAAGTCTTGAGATGGAAAGTTTAAAAGCTAAAGTCCTTATTTCAGGATTAGCATCTTATCCAGCTACAAGCAGTGGCTTCTTTCCTGTTTCTAGGAAGAACGTATGCTGGTTTTCCATTCAGGTACAGAGAGTGGGAAGCTTCCCTGACTAATGGCAAGTGTAAGAATTGCATCTGTTAGATGTTATATTGTAGAAAAAGCATCAAGTGCCTTCCTCTCACTCTTACCTTGTAAGGTTTTTTTTCCCAGGGCTTTATCAAGAGATGCATTAGACTTCTCCTGACCTGCCCAAACCTGTGTTCTGACAAACCCTTTCCTGTTATGTCCCCCAAGCACCAGGTCAACCAAATTCAACCTTTTGCTCTGCTCCCATGGACTGCAGACCATACTGTACTGGAAGCATCAGATCAATGCAAGCAGCACCTCAATACAGGCATGTCTGTGCCACTCATGAGCATTAGTGATCAAAATTATCCCTGTGGGAACCCAGAAATGGTCCCTGCATGAAGGGGACACTAACTTTGGGGATCATAGCAATGCTGCCCCTACCGAGGGCTGAGGAAGGCAGAGCTGTGCCAGCCTCGAGGGGCTTGAATGAGGACAGCAGGGATTTGACTGCTTGGGATATCTTTGGCTTAAATCTTAATTCCATCTGCTAATGGGAAAATGGTAAGGAATGATCCCTTCTGCTAGACTGGATATTACACATAAGCCAGATATACTTACATACAGATATATGTATGCACACCTATTCAAAGTAAACAGCTGAAAATACATTTCTCCTTGCACATGGCAGAGCACAAAGCTTATGACCCATGGGTCATCCAGGCTGCAGCAGTGAGGACCAGAAGGTGGGATCACCCAGTTTGAAGTGAGTTTAAGGCAACTGGTGATAGCACCAGTGCTATATTTTTTGTGAGCAGTTGGGTGTGGAAATGAGGTCTCACACACGTGCCAGGAGGACCATATGGCACTTAGCACACCAGATTTCCCAGCTCCAGCCAGGCCTCAGTCTCACACTCTACCTGTCACTCTTCTCAAGATCCACACTGTCGAGGGTCATTTCATCCTCTCAGGGTCTCCATCAAATTTGTTCACAACACATAATCCCCAGAAAGGGAGAGCCTGGTGCCATCTCTTGTATTTTTCTCTTGTTTTTAGAGCTACCAGTCATTCTGATGAGGTTACAATATTTTCCTCTGGGGCTGTATTCCACACTAGGTAGCTTTTAACCTTTTCCTGGCATGAAGGAGTTCACTCTTCCATCCTAATGCCAGTTGCCAGTCATTTATATCATGGCTTGGCTTCATTTATTTGATGTCTTCTCTCTAAAATTTAGTAACAGATAAACAACAAAATATGAGGCCTTGGGATAGCCAAGAATTGCCTTCTGTGTAACCAGGAACCACATGCAGAGATCCATGGGAGAGACCAGTCTCTGCCCATTAGGTCCCAACCAGCTCCTGTGCTAGACTTTCCAGTGCTCATGGGCCTCCCCCCTTGTTTCATTTTTCATTTCTAGGTTTGCACTCCTGTCTACAAATAATCCTCAAGAAACCTTGTTTCCCTCAGAACCTCATTTCCTAAATTTTCTTGTATCCAGTGGATAGGGCCAAACTAGGATATCAATAATTCTCTCTGCCACGTGTTAATGTCAATAAACTAAAATGACACAGTATGGCAGAATGTTCCACCTTCAAAAGTTGAAAAAAAGTCTTCACAGAGAAACCCACGTGTGCTTGTCTCAGAGCAAAATAACCTGGAAAAAAAAAAAAGCACATCCCAATATGTTGCCAGATACATAAGGATTTTTCAGGATTCAAATAATTAGAGCAATGAGTCCATTGCTCATTATTACACTAAAGGTACAAAAGTATTTTTAAAAGCAGCTTTGTTGAATCAGCATTTGATTTTCTAGCAACATGCACAATTTCTTTCAGCAGGGTCATTTTCAAAGTATGGTATGAAACTAATTATGGAGTACTTTCTAAAGGTTCAGTGATTAAGGCACGCAGCCAGCTGTTTGGCTGCACAGCTGATGTTGACCAAAAAGTACTATGTCTACAAGACAAACTGTTTTATGATTTCTAGATCTCACACAAGACTTACAATTATTTATCTCCTGATATCTAAAAATAACTGAAGTCATCTTTGGTGTTTCTTTTTGGATTACGGTTACGCGTGTATGAAATGAAATTAAAAGTCATATTATTGAAAGTCAAGTTTTCCTGAGTCCAAAAGGTTTGCCTGACTTCTCTGCAACCTTTGTTCCATGTACAAAGAGCAATCCTGGATTGATTTTTAAAATTAATCAGTAATTTTTCTTTTTCTTAATCCTTCACTGACATCAAGTCTTGTTGGTTTTTTTATCCTAGCTTCCAGAGCGCATTGTCTGGCTTTAATCAAAAGCATTGTGTAATTAGGTTCCAGCTAATTTAGCTTAGACTATTTAAAAGCAAAAAATAACCTTGCTTCCTGGTAAAGCCCAGCTAAGTTTCAAAGGAGCTGAACAGGAGTAGCTTCATTTCATAAATATATTACTGGCAACAAAATCCTTCCCTTAAGAGCACGGCATATCATTTATCCTGGGCATTTTCACGGTGATTTTGTACACAGGAACATGAAGAGCACAGACGAGTGTGAGAAGCACCACTGCAGTCATATTCTGTCTCTCTCCGAAAACTTGGGTCTGGAGCTCTAGAAGGGACACTGTCAGGGCTGGGATCCTTCAAATCCGACCTACTTTTCCAAAGCAAATGTTTAAATGCTAGATTTTTCTTAAAGGAAGAGGGAAAATGTCAGTGCCCCAGCTGAGGTACAGCTGCAGAATCCAAAGCTGCTTTGGTGTAACCACAGAGGAAGGTGCTTCGACCCCAACCAGCATGGAGATGATGCCCTCAACTGTCCCAGCCCCATGAGGGACACATCTAAACATCCCTGCTGTGCCCTGGCCCAGTGCCCCCACATAGGGCACCAGAGCAATAGTGGGAGCCCTGAACCCACCTTGCTGCTGTTTCACATGAGAAAAGCTCTTTTCAGGGTAAGATATTAGAGGGTCAGGCCTAGTCAGTGGTGGGGAAGATTCACCTTATCAGCTCCAGGATTGGTGCTTGAATGAGAAATACCACAAACCCAAATTTTGACCCTGAGTACTGGTGTAAAGCACACGTGCATCACTTGCAACCATAGAAAGAGATGAGGTAAACATACTGCATGCACATCTCTGCGTCCCAGGAGGTATTTCCCTGTCCTTCCCTTGCTAGGGGACCATCTCTTTGCCTCCCTCAGTCTGGATTAAAGCTCTGCAATTCAGAAGTGCAGTAGGTGCAAATATCCCAAAGTGGAAAAAACAAACTCACACAAACCCCTAACTTCTCACAAGCACAGCCCTGTAAGCTGGAAGGCATTTTTCCTAGGTGGCTGTTTGAGGCAGCTAACAAAACTGCAAAGGATAGGATACATCCCACCCACCATCGCTCTCCAGGGCATGCCCACATAACTCCACTTGCACCCACAGCCTGGAGCCAGGAGCTGGTGCCCCATCATTTCAGAGAGCAGCAAGAGCTTCTTTCCTTTGAAACTTGTGGTTTAACTCAGCCAGCAGCAAACACCACACTGCTGCTCGCTCACTCTCCCCCACCCTGGGGCATGGAGAAGAGAATTGGAGGAGTAAAGGTAAGTAGGCTTGTAGGTTGAGAGAAAAATAATTTAATTGAAATAAATAAAAAAAAAATAATAATAGGAATAATAGAATACACAAATGAGTGGTGCACAGTACAATTGCTCGCCACATGCCAACCAATGCCCAGCCTGTTCCTGTCTAGCAATTCTGGAGGAGAGAAAATCCCAAAAACCACAGTCCTGGAAGAGAGCAAATGAGGTTTCCAACCAGTCCTCATTTATATACTGAACATGATGTTATATGATACAGAATATCCCATTGGCCAATTTAGATCCATTACTCTCGCCATGCTCTTTCCCAGTTTCTTGTGCACCCGCACAGTAGCAAAGCATGAGAAGTTGAAAAGTCCTTGATTTCTTAGCAACAACTAAAAGCATCAGTATATTATCAACATTCTTTTCAAAGCAAATCCCATACTGAATCCAAAACACAGTGCTACTCCAGCTACTGAGAATAAAATTATCTCTATCCCAGCCAAAACTAGGACAAAACTGCTACTTGCCTTTTACCCTGCTGCCTGCTGGTTTGAGCTTTTGCGCAACACATGGGAGGAAAATTCAGTCTTTTCTCCAGGCAGGGAAAGTTCAAACTGACATCATCCTCCCCAGAGGGTGCCCCAAGCACAGGGCTACAGATACAGCTGGGCCGAGAGACAGAGCATCATCTGCTGTGCAGCCCAGGCAAGGTCACAGCAGCAAGGAGGATGCTCCAAATAAGATCAAAATACTCAGTAAGTTTCACTGGTGAACACCAGGCCATGGAGGGTGTTCAAGACAGTGATCCACTTGGATGTTTATGTAAAAGTCACCTAGTTAGTACTTGATGGGTGGATAGACGAGTTAAGCATGGTGCCAATTCCTACAACCTGCAACAGAATTTCAAGAAATTAGAAAATGAGAAGCTCTCTACATCCCACTTTTTGGGTTCAGAAACAGAAAGTGGGCAAGACAAGTGCAAATCATGAGAAAGCAAGAACCTAGAGATCTCAAAAAGACCGCCTGCTACATCCCTGAACATCAGCCCCCACTCTTGTTCTCCTCACAGGCAATTCACACATTATCTCTGCTTTCCTCACCCTGACTACAGTTTTCCCAACTGCTTTCTCAGGCTTTGGGGCTGAGCAAGAAACAGTGCTGCAAAACTTTCGGTTTTAATAAAGAACTTTACTGGGTTTAATTGGAAATTTTGCTAACAGCAAGAATAATTTGCCAGCATGTGCTGAAGTCGGATTATCAGTAGCACCTCAAAACAGAAGATTTATTACCTGTCATAAAAAGAACTATTTAAAACAATAGATAACCACCAAAAAACAACTCAAGACATTCCTTTCCATGACAATTAACATCAAATCCCTTTCTCATCCTAAGCTTTATCTGAATTTCCTTCAGATGTGCAATCTGGCTAAAGCTCTTGCAACAATCATGCTGGTTGCTAACATACTATTTATAGCCCTGTTGACAACACTGAAATCCATTCTTTCCTCCCAGGACTGTGTTTTTAAATTTGTGGGTTTGTAAATTTGTGTTTCAGCAAACTGAATTTAGTAAAAAAAAAAAAAAAAATCAAGTTTCTTTAAGGTTTGGTGGAAAGATTAAAATAATAATAAAAAAAAAGGAGCAACTTTTACTGCCTGTTCAAACAGGCCGTTGAGTCCATTTTTCCTTGCAGTGCTGTGACTTGCAAGACTCTCACAGCTCCCCCAGTGCAGCACCAGCTCTTCCCAGCCCAAGATGGGCAGCACTGAAGTCTCTGCTCCCCAGCATGGGCCTCCAAGCTCTGCTGTATCCTCATCCCAAATGAGGGTAAAGGTGGATCCAAGGTGGAGCAGAGCCTGGATCCTCACAACTGCTCAAATCCTGACCAGGGACAGTGTGAAAGGAGAAAGTCCCTCCTCTCAAATTGTTTCTGAGGGAATCTAGTTAATACTCCTGAAATTATTATATAGACACTGTAGAGCACAGAGAACCAGCCAATGTATTCTTCTTACTTACCAGAAAAAGCCCAGTTTTCATGAGGATAAATTTTCCTTCCCATCTGGTTAGGAATACCCTTTTAGAATTGTCCAACCACCCACAGTCCCTAAAGCTGCAGAGAAAATTATTGTCTTTTGTTTTGAAGAACTTAGACCCTCTTTCTTTGCTGGAAAAAGAAACACCAGGAAACCCTGCAGGACAGAGAGCAGGCAGAGACTACTAACAAAAAAAAAACATGGTGAAAGGGTGTTACCAAACACAAGAAGCAGCAAGAAAACTGAAGTTGAAAAGTAGGATGGTTAAAAAAAAAATAGAAAAGAATTAAAACCTGTAAGTATAGCCAAAAGAGCAAGTAAAAAGAAAACAGACACAGCCCAGCACAAAAATCTCAAAGAGCTACAGTTGAACAGAAAAGAAAAAGGGCTTTGCTGGAGGGTGGGATTATATTGAGTTAGCTCCTCCCAGAGGCATCATTAAGTCAATTAGCAAAGGGTGGGGAAGGTTATCTGTAGTGCCTCAGAGGTGTTTCTGATTTTTTCTTGGGGGTAGATGAGAGAAGCTTGTCATGAGGCAGCAGTGGGTTATGCACTGAGCTATTCCAAAATCTGGCTAGATCTGAGCATCTCCTGGCCTAGTCTTCTTTATAGCTATGTGCTTTCTAAGATAAAGAAATATTTTTTCTTGCTGAAGAATATTTTTCTTAAAAATCTGAAAAATCTTGAGTTTTGAGACCTTAAAAAAACCCAAAACAACTGAGTAGCAGAAGGGAATGCTGTAACACCTTCTTTCTTTCTTTCTGTTCTCCTTGAATTTTATCATCTCTTGTCTCTCTTCCTCAGACTTTGGCTTTTGACTGTATTTCCTGCTGCAGTTTCCAGAAGCATTTGAAGTCTTGCAAGGACATCTCTTCAGGTGCAGAAGGAGCTGGGGGCTATGGCAGCTCTCACAGAATCAGTCTGAGAGATGGAAAACAAAGGCTTGAGTCCCTGAAATAACTTATCTGGGAGAAATTATAAGCTCAGGCTGTCTGAGAGTATTTGGTAGGCCTGAGGAAGAATGGGAGGCTGCAGAAGAAAATAAAGAAGGTTCCTTTTTCCCCAGGCTGTTGTCAACAAAAGGCGGTGTCGTGACATTGCACTGTTTTTCTCCAAATCTGCCTTGACAGAAGCAACTTCTAGAGCAGCCTGATCTTTATGAAGGCCATATAGAGCCTTATATATATATTATTTCAGTGACCTGTATCCACCAGAACTTCCTGGTGAGGCTGGTGATCTGTGGAGAAGCCCAATATGTGTGTAAACATATATATTCATACATAGCCCTTAGTGCGTGACAGTTCTAGCACTTAAAAGGAACAGTGACTTCATTGGCAGTGTCTCCCCATAGGAATACAAGCTATAGGGACACAATACATGTGTCCTATGTGTGACAGAAGGACCAATTCCAGCTGTTCTGGCCTTAAGCAGGCTCAGTCAGTGTGACCAGAAGGGCAGGGTCTGGCTATTCATGTGTCAGAGGACAGCTATGAGCCAGCAGTGTGACATGGCCATGAAAAGACAGACACAGTTATGGACCCTCTCAGGGGTGGTATTTTCAGTGAGGATAAAGGAGTGTTCGTACCCCTGTACAATGTGAGGTGCTGTGTGACATTATGGACACCCAGGAATGAGAAAGGTGTAATCACAGGGAAAGGTGCAGAGAGGCGAGTGCAAGAGGTAAGCTGCTTATCTGAGCAAAGCAAGACCTGGCAAGGGAGCGTTGCTCCTACCCAAGTGTCCTGAGCCTGCAAACATACTGAAGGCTCGAGTCTCAAGCTCAGTGTCTCTGGCCAGAAAAAGCTGTTCCCACACACGTACTACTGGTCCCTTGGCCGAGAAGCTCAAAAGCAGCCCTTGACTGTGTGAGTGCATCCTTGCACCTCCCTCGATGGGTACCATGGCGTGGGAGCTGTCAGTCTAGAAAATAATGGGCAAATCAAGGCTTCAGTGGGCAAATTTTGGTACTTCCTAGCTGGGGAATTCGCCACGTGGTTCTTCTCCGCTCCTTTTCTCCTGGTTCCCCAGCAGCAGTCACAGATGAGGGAGCAAGACTTAAGAGACCAGCTGTGAGGTGAGAGTTTGGTGCTGAGGTTTGGTTCAAACCTGAAACTGAGCCCAACTGAGCTGGTTCCTGACAGAGGGGTGCCCTGGGAGGGTGTTAAAATAATCTGATTAAATTTAGGCTGTTTCAGGGTTTCTCTCTGAAGATGGATCTGACAGTGCCAGTAGTGTTTAAATTGTCCTGGCATGTTTGGAGAAGACCATATCCCAAAATCTGTTTTGCCCAGGCTTGTGCCTCAGCAGTATTAAATAATCTGTGTTTGGATGCTCTATAAATAAAGAAAAAGGTTCATGAGTCTCCCCAAGACAGTCTCCCTCCTCTCCTCTGGAGTCCGATGTAGAGTACCTGCAAATCTGAAATCCAAATACATGCAAGAGGAGTGTTGCACCCCGTGCCCAGCTGCGCAGGGGAGAGCAGAGGCTCAGATTAGGGACAGAGCAACTGACATGGCAGAGCTCTTTTCGTCTCCATTACATGAGTGAAATAAGGGAAAAGAGGAAATAAAACACAAAACCCAAAGAATGCTTTGTTAAATCAATGAATTTTTAATCCTAAAATATTAAAGAGGTCTTAAGCAAAGCGGATGAGTGTTTGTCTGTGCAAGTGCCTGATCTAGTCCTGTTGTGCTGGAGGAAACGATTTTTAAAAATCCATTATAGGCAGGTGACAGATCCAAGGAGCAGAAGAAAAG
>NW_010337785.1:50034-98734 GCF_000700745.2 Antrostomus carolinensis | reverse complement strand
CTCCTCCGGCTGAAGATTTGGTCTCCTCCACATTCATTATTCACTGTCCGAGCGTGCAGGCTCAGGACCCACAGGAGTTGCTACATTTCAAGACTAAAAATCATGGTAATAGATGTGAAAACATTGATATTAAATGCCTTTTTATTGGGGTTTACTGATTTAAAAGCAAGGCCATATCATTACAGTGCTGTATGAAACTATCTATTTAAATAATTGGATTAATTTAAAAATATAAAGGTCAGGCAATTAAAATACTTTTCAAAAATTATTTCATATCACATTCCTTTCCTTTGATCTGAAAACAGCTTGCTTTGTTTTACAATAAAATTTCTATTGCCACAAAGCACCATGCCACTAAATGAAGAAAACAATTAAACCATTGAATTAACAAAAATAGAACAATATTCTTTGTGCTTTTAAAGGATATATTGGGGGTTTTTGGTACAACTTTTACCAGTAATGAAAATGATGTGCATATAACAAGAGGCGGAAATAGATTCTTAGGATAGAAGATTTTTCACAGCTCTCAAGCAGGACATCGAGTGCAAAATCTGCTCCGTGCTGTTTCGTGTATGAACACAGTAGGATTTGGGGTTGTTCAGTTGGCTTCCATCTAATTCTTTCAAAGCAACTTAGTTCGCTGTGAGGAAATCCAAGATCATATTTCTTTTATGAAAGCAAAACACTTAGGTGACAGGGGAAAAACATAAATTGAGTACTATTGATAAGCTATAAACTTTTCAGCAATACATGTTAAAGATAATGAGTTTTTTAATTTAAAATGTTACTTCTCCAATATTTGAGCTATTTTTTCTCTCTTTCATAATTCAGATGTAGTATAATTCAGTTTTACAGATCAACAGTTCATTCCCAATCCTCAGTTGTACAAAAGCCTTTTTACACCTTTTTGGTAAAGTAAAAAGTTCCTAAAAATAAGAGTAATTTCCTGGCACAGCATAAAGAATGCAGCATGAGCAAGAACCAGACCCCTTACCTAAAATGCATCAAAAAGAAAAACCTGCTTGTATTCCATGATGACAAGAATAATTTCTGCAAATAATGGCCTGATTATATGCATATTTACATGTTAATCTGAGCTTGCAAAAAAAAAAAAATGTTCAAAGTGAAAATCAGGGAAGCCTAAATATTTTATAAATATTAATTTGGTTTTTGTTTTGTTGTGCAATTTGTCACGGTAGATATTTTTAGTCAAACTTCCTCTGCATTGCCATCAGACTGCCTTGACACGCCTGGCAACACATCCTCGTTATCAGCTCCATTTCTCTGCTGCATCGTCATACCCAGCAGGGCAGAGGGGACTTTTTTTCCACCTCTGGTTTTGAAATTCATGGTGAGTTTGGGATGGTAAAAAGCAAATAAAAAGACCGTTGTCCAGATACTGATGAAAGGATTGGGGGGGAGAAAGCTGTCACTCAAACACTATAAATCAGTGATGTGAGCTCCAGAGAGAGTGATGTTCAAACATCTGGTTTGAAATGGAGCACCAGCACCAGGTGGTGAGCTCAGCATCCTTCCCATGGGACATTTCCAGCGCAGTTTGCTGCCGTGGGGTTGGGATATGTGTCGAGAAGCTGAGGTGAGCCAAATTTCTGGCTGGGAATGGTTCATTTAACCAACAGAAAGTCCTCTCCTGGCCATTTCCATTCTCGTGCAGAGTAAGGCACTGATCCATCCAGCCACCCCTCTCATGGTACCCGGAGCCTCCTGGGCTCTCCCGTGGGATCGCTGGCCCAGAGGATGCTGCAGCACCCGCCCAGAGCTGCTTGGTGTTTTGGGGCCGGCAAGCCCAGAGCAGCTGCAGCCGGTCTCATTCTGATCCGCATGGAGCTAAATCTGGAACAAGTCCTCCGAGATCAGTGCCGTTTCCCTCCCATAAAGCTGCTGTACGGGAGGGCAGATTATCCCAGACCAGATGTCACTTTCTGCAGCCTCTGCCGGCTCCTGCACCCTGTGGGTATGACAGTCTACACCTTTCTCAGCTTATATTGGGCTCTTGCACTCACCTTAGTGTCAGCACGAGGATCCAGGAGAGCTTCTTCTCATTTCTTGTTTACATTTCTTACTTTATTTTTCAGGAGCTCAGTTTCATCATTCATAATCACAGACATGGTACTTTAAAACATATTTTGCTAAAATAAAATTAGGATTCTCCACAGGTGAAATTAGGATACACAGGGATCAACATTTTTTACCATCTTGAGGGCTGAAAACTTGCATTTCATCAAGCAAAATCCTGAAATTGTTCCTCAAACCACCACAACTCTAGGAAAATCCTTAAGCCTTGCAAGGCTTGTGATTAAATAATGACATCTATTAGCACCAGAGTGTGCAGAACAGACCCTTTTAGTCTCTCAGCCAAATATGATCATTGCACTCCATCTACCATCCCTAGCTCTGGTGCTGACCACTGTCTAACCATGCACAAAACTATTTTATCCTATTGAACAGACTCTCCAACAGCAGCAAACCACCTTAAGGTCCCATGCTCCTTCCAGAGTAATCCTCTGACTTTCCCAAAGGATGTGAGCAAATGAGCCTCAGATTGTCCAAAGCCACTATCTGTACAATATATCTTTCTTCCTAAATAAAGGAAAACCTTGCCTGGCTCTGCATGAGCATATGAATTTCAAAGCTGTCTGTGTTTAACTCTAAGTGAAACAGAGATTGGATTTATTACTTATATTGGAGAATAATTTATAGTCTTGGTCATGTGCTAGGAGCTGTAAGAATGGAGAACAAGAATGCTTTGTTTGAAAGCTTTGCCAAGAAAACCAACTATGTACTGGACATTTAGCAAATTCGATATTTCATTTTTTTCAGTTGCATTTGCCATAGGTAATTGTGTACTTGCTGAGGGTGGTGGTTCTGTAAGAACTTCTGGTACAGATCAGAAGACACTTGTTCGTGAAGAAGCCCTTGAATTTGCACAGATAAAAGCTTCTTAAACATCTGTGCAGTCAGACCATGTCATGCACATTACTGTGAGAAAAGCAAGAGAGAAGGTGATCAAAATATGACTAGATATTATCAAGATCTAGAGATTCCTAGTATATTTGCATGTCATTTGCACACTCTCAGTCCTGCTCTAATCAACAGCATAGCATCTGGACCTGTATTCTCTGGAGACTTTGAAGAGCAAAGCACTTGTGTGTCAAATACACTTCCCTTTTGCTTCAGTTTCAGACCCAGAAAGACATCAAAATAACATCAGGGATAATAAATGGCTAAAGCACACATCATTTTTCATTGTATTGATGCCCTAATCACACTATGCATATACTTTTCCTAATGCATTTTATAGCCATGGCATGAAAACTCTCTAGCTCTCTTTGGAGCTATTTTGTGCAGGTAGACTTTAATTTGGAGGAGAGAGAAATGCAACAGACATCCTTGCTCCACTACAAATCTTGAGTTTAATTTTGAGGAAAGAGAAATAGAGGTCTGTGCTCCTCTATACAGCTAGAGTTTAATTTCAGGGAGAGAGACCAGAAGTCTAAGAAATGTTTTTTCCCTGAAAGTTCATAGTGGTTGTGCCAGCTGAGAGGCAACTTTTACTCATATTCCTCCAAACCCTGCTGTACCTTGACCATGTACAACCTCAAAGGGAAAGGAGCAGGAATATCTGATATTCTCCTCTGGCATATGTCATATTTCACAGCAGGAGTTTAATGCCTCGCCATAATATTTTTCTATAACCCAGCATGTAAGTTAAAATTCCCAGTGTTTTCAATTACTGGGCATCTGAGTGAAGAAACTGATGCTGACAAGATGAAGAGTGGTGCAGGGTTAAGTGGCACACAGTGACCTGTGGGGATCTCAGAGAGGTTTAAGGAGCTGATTTCTGCAGCAGGAGCAGGGCTGTGCAGTCAGTGCTGGGTGGCTGGGGTCCTGCTCCTCATACCAGGGTGAACTGTGCAGCTGTAGCGGCTGATTTCAGCGGGGATGGAGTATCACATGCTGCAGGAGCGTGAGGGAGAGCCCAGAAACTATTGCTGGTGGCAACAGGAGTCCCATGAATTTCCTGGAGGTAGGGTTTGGTCTCTGCATTATTTCAAGCAAAACATTGCATCTTCAAACTGCCACTGAAGGAGACAACCTAAGTTGTCTCCTGTGCTTATAAATATAGCAGTATGACCCCCAGAAATCTCATCTGATGTGATAATATGCTGCTGGTTCTGGGAACCGTAGCAGGTCTCCATACGTGAATGAGCAGCTCATTCACACAGCATAACTGTCAGGCTACACCAGTCATGGTGTTCCTCTAGAGTGATTCTATATGTCAAGATATAGAACTATGAAAAGCAACCCACTGAAGATAAATGGTATGATTATAGTGATCACATATAAGACACGAGAGCTATCAAAAGGCAGAGCACAATGTGGCACGCACAGTAAAAGCTCTCTGGCTTCATTTGGATGGGAGCTATCTCTGTTGTTTGTGTTTCCCGGTGCACAGACCATGGTTTCAAGCACAGAAAAAAAAAGGATCCTTTAGATGGGCTGATGCCTTTGTGCTCTGGATTTAAGAATGAGGACTGATAGTGCAAGTGAATATACCCTGAAATATTTGCATCATAAGCAAAAGCATCATCAATGCCCACCTGAGGCAGGAGAGGCACCCATCACCTCATGCTGTCTAGAGGCTGTGGAGAATTTATCAAGTGTCAGCCCTAAGTATGGTTTGAGTATTTGGGTTTGCCTTTCATGCAAGATTTATATGATACCTGGTGCAATATGTTCCCAAGGGGGTGCAGTGAGGGCTGGGGGAGGCAGCAGCAGGGAAAGCTGCAGCTCACCTACTTCACCTTTCTCAGTGTGCAACTGGCAGGGGAATTGTCGGCAGAGGTGAGAAGCCTCTGCAGCTTTCAGTCCTATATCTCCAGCTAAAACACAATTGAAAGGGTTTTTAAGTCACCAAGAATCAAAAAAGATGTCAGTGTGTCATAAAAAATAAAAAAAAAATTAACTTGTTGGATGACTCACAGTCAATAATTGTAATCCAACCAGTAGTCTCATCTGTTACGGAGTTTTAGGCGACCACCACCAAATAAAATACCTGAAAATAGCACAAGGTCATGAGTAAAAAATGCTTTTTGAAAATCACCTGCACTGGGAGGATGCACAGAACTGGCAGTCTGGCAGCTGAGGGGCAGGGGAGTTGATGTGCATCAGCATCTTCTTCCTAAAACTCCCTAGTGCCAAAAAGCTGCTTGCTGTCCTTACGTCGTTGGATGCCTTAGGGGTTTAACTGTAATTACTAGTCTAAAAGCTTGTTCAGGAAAGCTGTGATTATAACAAGTCTGTAAATTTTTCTGATTCCTTAGTCCTGTGCTAGGCTGTAGCAGGTAGATGACATTTCCAGGCATTCCCAGGCTGCTATTCAAGGCTCCTTTTGCACCCCTTTCTTCAATTTTCCTCTTACAAAATGAGTAACAGTCTGAGGCAGAAAAACTTTCCCTGTTTCATTACAGAATGAGCTTGTAACCCCACAACAGGCAGAGTTATGCCCCTGTGCCTAGGATATGGGACACTTCTTGTTACCATTCTGTGGGTAGAAATATCCTTTCAGAAGCGAAATCTGTATTCCCTTGCAATAATATTCAGCAATCAAGAGTTCTACTAGCTCTTAGTGCTTCCAAAATGGGTGGCATAATTAAATGATTTAAAGCCTGCTGTAATCAAGAGTGCACAGTCAATGAATATTCAAGCTGCTCTCATTGTTAGGGATGATAAAGAAATGTCTTCTCTTTAGGTGGGTTATTTTTTATTGTCTAAAGAGTCATCCAGAAGATGGTGCCACAGTTCTGCCTGTAAAATGAATGCCAGCCCAGAAGAGAGTCCTTGCACGGAAAATAACATTTCACAGAAATTTAAGAGCAAACTTATTTTCAAGGACAGTTCAGAGCTCCAAACCTGATATTTAGTCTGTGTTAAGGCTCTTATTGAAAACTAGGGCAATGTATTGTTATTGCTATTGCTCTGTCACTCCAGGCAAGGTCAGCCAGCATGACAAGGAAGAGAAAACCCATCCCATCTCCCCTTTCCCTTCTGAAAAAGGGACAAATCTTTGGGTATTTGTTAAACTACTCTTTCTGGGTAGCAGCAAGCCATCAAAACCAATAAATAAGACAAGGACAAAATAAACCTCTCTCTGGATGCTTTTTGCAGCTTCAGTGGAAGTAGGAAGTGCAGTATAAATAGAGTACGTAGCGGGGTTTTTTTTCGGTTAAGGCAGGGAGGCATTTCTGAGGCTTTGTGTCACTGAGGAAAATGATGATGTCAAGCCTGTAGATCCTTGTAATCAGATTAAATAATCTAATTTCAATTTCACAAAGATTTGCACTAACATAGGAGGAAAAAATGAAAACTGAGATTGGTATGAAGCAAAATCTTTGCTCCTACCAAAAGCAAGCATTTAATTTTTTTCTTCCATTACAATTTTCTGTTGTCTGAGGTCTCTTCTTTGTAGCTCAAGCAATTTGTCATCCGATTAGTCTGATGAAGCATAGAGAAGTCATTTGAACTGTAAATTTTCTGCAGGCAAAATAAAATGCAAACAAGAAGAGCTTCCTGTGCCTGCCAAAGTGATGATACTCAGAATACAAATAAGAAAAAGTCATGCTGACAGCATAAGCTATTTTTATATTCTGTCATTGGCTCCCGGGCATGGCAGTTTGAACAGGACCGCATCTGTATTCCCAAACCCAACTAAACCATGTAGTCTTAAGTGAAGTTCATGTCTTACAGAATAGCTGTTTAATCACAGTGAAAGGATACATTGCAGGAAGAATGAATCATGATGTTGATTCACACTCAAGCTGTACGTTTACTGTTTGTATCAACTCGGACAGAACAGCTACAGAGAGGAGGGTTTCCTGCTCCTGACATGAGAAGCACCATACCACACAGAAGAAGCCAGCAGGGACTTCTGTACTGGCTAATGGAGCTGAGGGCACTTCACGTCATGGTTCGGTCCTGGAATTTTTAGGAGACCCAGCTTCTTGTGGCACAGTCATAGAATCATAGAATCATAGAATGGTTAGGCTTGTAAGGGACCTTAAAGATCACCCATTTCCAACCCCCCTGCCAGCAGCAGGGACACCTTCCACTAGACCAGGTTGCTCAAAGCCTCATCCAACCTGGCCTTGAACATTTCCAGGGACGGGGCATCCACAACTTCCTTGGGCAACCTGTTCAAATCACACGGCCATGCTCAAGACATGGGTCCTCTGCCACACTCCAATGATCCCAACTTGCCCAGGGTGGTTGGTTTCATCGCCTAAAGGTTATCTCCAGGGCAAAAGCTCACTGTAGGACAGCCTTCACTCAGATGGTCTGAATGTAAAGGGTGCTCAATGATGGTGGATGAAGAGGGCTCCTAGGCTAGGTCTGTCCTTTCCCACAGCCTTAGCTTCTCTCAACCTCACCCTCACGTGGCTCTTCTATGAAAAGCATCTGTGGTCTCTTTCTCTTCTTTAAAACCTAAGGCATTCAGAACACACAATCTCTTTTTCAACACTCTTAGGCTGCCGAATTATTGTATAGACATATGTCATGTACTCATTACCTGCCAGGATGCGCTTAATGACTCTGGCTAATTGCAATAATATCTTGCTCTTATACACCGTTTGCCATCACTGGACCTCAAAGCCTTTCAGGAGGTCAGTAGCATTAGCAACAGGCAAGGTTTCCCACAGAAAGCAGAGCTGAAAGGAGCACTAATAGGACTGTAGCTAGCAAATGGACCGTGCAGTCACACAGAGGCTTTGATCCTGCAAGTTGTTCCAAAATAATCCTCTGGAAAATGTTATTGGAGCAATAGGAGACTTTTGTGATGCAAAGGAACTGCTGCTTATGAATTTCTGGAAAGTAATCTTTTCTTCTCTAGATGAGCATCAAAGGGGGACTTTGCCAAGCCAGGGAGTGTTTTACTATCCAGGCACTATTAATTCACCATCATGCAATATTTTTAAAGTAATGCCATTAATCTTCACCTCCTGAATTAGAAGATGGCTCTGATCTCTACAGCATATCACTTTGTAAAACCATGACCTTGCCTGGGTTTGCACAGACAATCCCACAGCACTCTGTGCTTCAGGAAACCATCCTTCTCTGTCTCAGCAGAGCTCGGGACAACTTCCTGCTGGGGTTGAATTTGGCAGCCATCCAACCCGGGTGAAAGCCCCCAGTCAATTAGACTGGGGGTAATATCCAAGCCTATCATAAAATTTAAATTTAGTACTTCTTTTAATCAGGAAAAGTAGCTGAAGTCTTTGCTTCTCCCCTCACTGTCCCCGGCATTTGCTTGGCTGACTGCTCAGCAGCTGCTTGGGCCATGTGGTTTTCTGGCAACTGCGGGACGCTCAGTCAAGCAGCGACTTGAGTGGCACCAACGGGCACGTCGCGAAGGGATGATTGATAACCTGATCAGAGCCACGACTGCGTTTCCACCCACACTCACTGCCAGTCCCTTTCAAGAGTGAGATGCCTCTGTGTTGTGCTCTGCTTTTGATGAGTGAGTGCATCAAAACACGCAGTGAGATGAGTCCATCAGGCTTTTTACAGCTCTGGACAAGCCTGACTATGACTTTATCCCAACTTTGCTTCTGAGCAGCTGAGTATGTTCAGGGATGCTCCCAAAGCTGGGAGCATTCTGGCAAACTGCATCTGGCAAACTGCAAACTGTATATCAGCCTGGGTATAAAAGACTGTGAAAATCCTTGCCTAGCCAGGATGGGAAAGGGGCAGGAGATGTGTCCTGTGTCCCGCGTGAGTGATGCAAACCTGCAGCCTCTACTGTCAGTGTTCTCCCAGGACCCAGAAACCTTGTAAAAGCTACCAGAAGTGGATAATTCCCATGCATTTTGAGAAAATGGGGCTTCTTGGTAGGAAAGAAGATGATTTTTTTTTTTTTTTTTTTTTTACCAGCTATTTCTCTGCAGGAGGAGGTGAGAAGTTGGGATTTAAGCAGATCTTTGCTTGTGCTGGCAACTGGGAAGATCCTGCAGTTAGGAGATGTCAGAGTTGCAGTGATTTAGCCAGCAGTGCAGTGAGGGCTTGCAGGAGAGCTCTGAACTCTAAATTTGTTCTTGCTGAAATCCACCTTACTCAGGTTTGAAAGAAAGGAAAGGAAAATTAATACCCAGATTATTAGCAGTGACTTTTGCTTTTTCATTAGGACTTCACCCTGCAGGAGAAAAAAAGGAAGGCAGAGCTAACGTCATGGATGAAATTGAAGCCCAAACCTGATTTTCATGCTCTATTTATTACAGTAGATCAGAGGTTTTGTCTGAGATCCTTGGGAATGTAAAGAACAGTGAGTTTGCTGGAGTAAAGCAGCAGTTGCATATTTTCTCCTGCCTCATCACAAAACTCAGCTGTTTTCTGAGACTGAACTGGGTCTTTGTTCAAAAACTGACCTCGGAAATTAAGGTCCTTGATGCTAGCTGAGAATTTGACCCCAGATGCCTTACAAACACACCAGTCAGCTGTGGCTGGGCTGGAGAGGAACCGCTTTCCCCTGCACTGAAGGGTGCATCACCATGGGTGCTGCAAGAGGCAGCATCTGATGATCGGGAGGTGGCAATGCCAAAGCCAGGCTCTCCAGCAGCGAGGACACTGGGGCACAGCTCGGGTCTCCAGGAGATCCCCTGGCCAGATGGGTATGTCATGGGCATCAGGCACCTGCTAGAGCCAGGATCTGGTGCAGGAGCAGACAGTGTGGCAGTGCAGAGGGGAGACACCCAGTCCCAGCACCCTCTGAGCACCTTCTCTCTTTGCCCAAATGCACCCAGAAACAAGGACCCTTCTTTCTCCCTCCAAACAAGTGTTTTCCCCAGCAATGCTGTTGTTTTTTTGGCTGCTATTTCAGATGCATGGAAACTTACTGGCACAGCGGTTAGGCATATTCATCCGCTCATTTTCTCTTTTCCAGGATCCAGCTGGGTGCCTTGGGGGCGTTAGAAATCCTCTAACATGGAATTAAACTGAAAATCCCAGCTCTGAGTGAGAGGACTGTGTTTCTAGCCTGAGCTTTGTCTTTCAGGGAAAATGGCCTCACTTAGCAAGTTATCTGTGAGAGCACGTAGGCTGCGTGCCAGTAACGCTATCATCCTGCTATCGGCTGCGTGCCGAATTACTCACTGCTCAGTGACCTTTTAGCAGATTATTGGAATTATATTGAATTTCAATGGAAGTTGCTGGAGCCTGCATCACGTTCAGGCCTGCTCTGTTAAATCTCTGAGCTGGCCAGCACATGCTGCTGGAGCCAAGGCAATGGGAAGAGTCCTTCTAGCTGGGTGGCTGGTGCAGTGCCTTTCCATGTGTGTGATCCATCAGAAAAGTTGTGCTCTGAATCCAAAAGAAGCAAGACTATTATGATCAATATCCAACAAAAGTGAGACTTTTGTTTTTTGGCAGCAGTGGAGCAGGTTTTTTCTTGTGGGATGCTTAGGTAGATGCAAAGCAGCTGATCTTCTCTTTAGGTGTCTGCATTCATTTGCACAGAAGAAGTAGGTTTTAGACTGATATTTCTTTAATTGGACACAGCAGAAGGTGAGGAGGAGAGAAAATAATTAACAGATTCAATCATCAAATTGCTTTAGAAGCTCTTTGCAGGTACTTGAGCCAGAAAGTATCTAACTGATGGGAAGATTTTGGGTATGCTGATGGTAATCACAAATGGCTTCAGGTTGGTTGAGTTTAAACTGGGGATCTCTAGCTGGAGATGGAGCTGCTTTCCCAGCTGGACAAGCCCCTTCTAGAAATGCCAAGGAGCCATTTCATTGCTGACAGATCAGCACCTGGAGGAGGGAACACAGCTCTTGATCCAAAGCAAGGAACTGCTGGAAATTTTTCTCCTGTGCAAGTCTTGCAGACTTTCTCATGACTTTCTATTCCATGAAGATTTCTTGAGTCTACTTGAAACAGAGCTGCGCTGGGATGCAGGCACTTGCTAACAGCAAAACATGTTCTCTGCTAGTCCCTGCCTCTGTAGGCAGCATTAGAAATTGGGACATCAAGCATGTTAATTCATTACAAGCCCTGGGATTCGTAACCCTGGACATCACTTCAATACCAGTAACAGCATCATTTCATATCCATTTCTTGCTGTGACAAGGTTCAAGTGCTGAAACACACACTTGTAGTTTCTGAGCCTGTAGTTCATGAGATGGGTAATACTTCTAATAATCCAAAATTCATTTTGTACTAAGCTTCCAATGATAGTGGGAAGCTGTATTTGCAAGGTTGTGCTTGTGCCCCTGCCTGGGTTGTGCTGGGGTGAGGGTCAAGGAATAGGGTGGTTTGCAGCCTCGGCTGGAGCTAAAAACAACCACATTGCCTTTCACCAAAACTGTATCATTTGTAACCCACTTATGCAGGACATGGGGTAGTTGTACACTCTCATGTGTGAGGCACAGACACATACTGTAATCTTTGCTACATTTCTAAGCATTACTCTAAATAATTGCAAATATATTATGTTAGAACCTTACAAACCTGACAACACTTTCAGTGAAGAACAGCTATTATAAATAGTGGTACTCAGAAAAAAAAACAAACAAACAAACAAACAAAAAAACCCCCAACAAATTAGCACTTCTTAAATTAATTGAACTTATTGTTGCATAGAAAGTGACTAAGTTTCTAAGCTTCCCCCTTAGCAAGCGTAACCATTTAAATCAGCTAAAAATGGCCAGCACCCTTGTTGTTTGAGAAAGGGCATAATGTTGGTAACTCTGATTGTGGCAGGGCAATAGGAAAATGAAATACGTAAATATTTAATCCTCAAGTACGACTAATTGAGTTGCGTTTTCCTGCAATCTGCTGAGCTGCCACTTGATGGGGCCGAATGTCTCCTTTTGCGAGAGGGTCAGGGAGGAGAACTCACCCACCGTCTGTCCTTTGAATCCATCACTATACTGAGTCTGTCGTTCCTTCCCAAATCTCACTGTACGTGCTTTGCTTCCTCCTGCCCTAAGTCGTGGTTGTACATAAAATTTCTCTCTAAACCCGTCTGCTTTGCCCAATGAAAAAGACATGCTAATTTGTTTTGTTTTGTTTTTTTTAAAGTTGGATACAGGTGAGAAACCAGCATCTTTTTAACCCAATATCTGGCTAAAGAAATGGAAAGGAGGTACCCCTCAAACAGCGGCCCAGGCTTGGACCTGTTTCCTGTACTAACAGCCTTTGCAAACAGTGCGTGCTAATGAAGTTCAGCAAGGAAAGAAAGCTGGAGGCATTTTCACCACAGAGAAGATCTGACCACTGGGGAATAAATATGGGATGCAATTTAGTAGAATCAAAGCACCAGGTAATGCACTTAGTGAGCACTTCTGCTCTAAGTCAAGGGCTTATTATTTGGAAATGATTGCTCTCCATGTATCTCTTGCTGACAGACTGAGAGACGTGAAGGGATCAGGGAAATGGGATCCAAGGGTGTAGCAACAGAGAGCTTCTTCCAATGCTAATATGGATCTAATCGGGCGTTAGTGACCCCTCACCTCAACAAAGAGGTCCTGAGTGGGAGTATTAGGGTGCTGAGGGTGTGTGAGAGAGGTCTGTGAGAGCTTGGCTGCTTCAGCTAAGCAAAACCAAGGCTGTGTGTGGTCCCCAAAGGAAGCACCTCACCCAGCAGCCTCAGCTGCAAGCAGCACTGTGTCCCTGGGACCTGCTCAGCTCAGAGCACAGCTCCTGGCCTCAGCAGGTGTCACAGGTGGTGACAGGCAGTGTGGCACAGCACAGCACGGCATGGGATGTCATCTCGCTTTGCCCCACCTTGCACGCCTCTGAGCGATGCTGAGGCCTGAAGGCTTTGCCAACCATGGGGCTGCGTGTCCAACAGGGAGGCTCCTGGCCCTTTACCAACACTGGGAGGTTGGGGGAGCAGAGAATTAGGATAATTGGCAAAAACAAGCAGTTGTAGATTAAGTACAAAAGAACAATATTTGGTTGATTAACTTTCTGGGACAGTGAGATTGCTGCAGCTGAAGGGGCAGAGCGAGTGCCTCTT
Organism: Antrostomus carolinensis; assembly: GCF_000700745.2. Taxonomy (NCBI): domain Eukaryota; kingdom Metazoa; phylum Chordata; class Aves; order Caprimulgiformes; family Caprimulgidae; genus Antrostomus; species Antrostomus carolinensis. Next base: position 85,701 of record NW_010337785.1, on the reverse strand, counting down.
CCAGACCCCTCAACTCCAGCCCCAGGTGACGGGGACGCTGTCAGACCTGCAGATGCCTCTTATGTTTGCAGCTGAGACCATTGCTTTGCCCTGCCGGTCCCTCTGTGCCTCCCCTCCCTTCAGATGGGGGGGCTGAGAGGGGAAAGCCTCAGCAGAGGGGTGGGCACCGCCGCAGTGATACTGAGTGTTTGCATCCAGCTCCGAGAGCAGCGCGTGGGGGTCTCCAAAAGCCAGAGCCTCCGTGATGGTGCTGCTGGTTCTGCTCCTTCCTCCTTGCTCTCCTCCTCACTGTGCGGGTGGCTCTCATCAGCTGAGTGTTGCCTCCGGCAGCGCGTGGGGGTCTCCAAAAGCCAGAGCCCCCGTGATGGTGCTGCTGGTTCTGTTCCTTCCTCCTTGCTCTCCTCCTCCTCACTGTGCGGGCGGCTCTCATCAGCTGAGTGTTGCCTCCAGGAGCAAGGGTGGATGCAGGGAGCCCGAGAGCAAGGATGGATGGCATTGCCAGCAGAACTGGAGAGGCTCTTATCAGTGCAGCGCAGCACCCAGCCATCCATATTCATCCCCAGTCATTTTGATTTTCTCTGTGTTTGAGAGTTAGCAGAGAGCTCCCCCTTTGAAAAAAAAACTTGATAATTTTTTTTCCATTTTCTCTTTCAAAATTGCTTCAGAATCAAAGGATTTTCCTAGATATTTTATATACACAGTGATTTGCTTTGTACCATTTCCAAGGCTGACCTAGTAATTAAGATATTTTGAAAGGAAACTGTTCTTGACCATGTTGTACCAGGGAAGGGCTTCTGGGTGCTTGGTCATTGAATGGGTCCCAGCTCTTCAGTTGGCTTATAATGCTTTGGGGGCAGCATGCCAAGACTGAGGGGGTGTCTGTATGGGGGAGACTTTAATGAGAACAAATCTCAGCCACCTTCATAGTGCCTTCCATCAAGGGGAATTTATAGTTTCCAGACAGTTTAGTGAAAAAGGCTGTATTATCATCCGTATTGTAATTAAATATATGCAGAAGCCTCCAAAAATTATAACAACTTCATAGAAGCTTCTGTCAGCCTCCTTGCACCCTTCTCATCCACTCTGCCAGGGCTGGTGGGCTCCCTTAGTTACCTGCAAACACTTTTTCTCCTTCAAAATGTTCCTAAAATGCCCATCGGATCCTATGGCTCAGAAAGCTCAAGAAATTTCAGACAGAAGCACTCAATAGCAAGATTGGTAAGCAAAAAACTAGGGCATCAAGCTTGGCAGTTTCTCCAAGTGCCTTGGTAGGATACAGCTCTTTGGGTAGTCTCTGTTCTCGTCCCCATGGCAAACCAACACACAGCTGGAGAAGACCTTTCTTGCCAACAAGAAGGATGCATCATTTTGTTGGGTGCCCCATAAAGGCAGAAAATGGCAGCTCAAGAGAGCACATTCCCAAGTGCCTGGCATGGTGTGCAACTTGGCTTTGAAAGACTTGGCACCAGGCTCAAGGAGATATTAATTATGGGCAGTGCCACTAAAGCCCACGCTTGCCTGTGCCAAGCTATGGGCAGGGCATAATGCCAACCATTGCAGAACAGCCCTCTGTGGCTGGTGCCACTTAGGGGTTTATTGTCAGCTTGACATGGGGTTTTTCTTTTGATGTGCTCATGCTGATTATTTGGATATTGAAGCATGTATTTTGAGGCACATTTACCATAATATAACTGTTGGATATTTGTTAAGTACCCTGTTACCTGCAGCACTACCCCGTTGATTTCAACAGCGGTTGAGCATAAAATAACTGTGGAATATTTTTAGAACTTCGTATACAAATACCACTCAAATCTCTGCCCATTGTCCAACTATTTGTAGTAATGTTGCACTGAGTTTAACAAAATGAGAGGTTCATGCACTAATGCACTGACTGCTAGCACAAACTTTCCTGCCCCCAACCTGGGAGCTGAGGCCCAGACAACTTGCTTCAGCTTGGCCATGCTTTCAGAGCTTTGAGACTGTCATATAGGAATGTAATTTTTTTCAGACTGTTTTAATGAAGCATCACTAAAAAGTCAAGGGAACATGAGCACATACCTGGTTTAAGCACCGCTTGAGTCTGTTGGTTAATCAATACACTCACAAAAATAGCAACAGCATGACCTATTTCCCCACTCCTTTTTGATTTATGTTTCCTTCCGCTCCCTCAACTGTCAGGAACCACCTCTTGAAACTTGTCAGCTCTTTGGAGTAGGTCCCTTTTTGCTCTCTATGTTTGAGAGTATAGTGCGGTGAGATCCCACTTGTTCTCAGAGAGCAAAAAAAGCCCTTTTTGCATGGAAACCTGCCAAAATTTCCTAGAAAACTCTCTTATCCAAGGCAGGTTCACGTCTCAGTTCAGAGAAGGCAGCTTGGTTTCAAGATGGAGTGTTTATTTTGCCCTGGTTGACTGAGTGCAGTGCCCTGGCGCCTCTAGCCAGGGATGCTGCCTGAGACAGGGATGCAGGACAGGGATGGAGGAACGGCTCCGTGTTAGAGCACTGCAGAGATTTCCCCTGGCCATTATCTGGGAAAGCCAGTTCTCCACTTCTTCTGAGCTTCTTGTAGGAGATTGCTGTCTTCATGGAAAGTATTGCTGCCAAACAGCTTCTCGTGCCTGCTTCACACAAAACACAGGGTAAAATCCTTTTTAAAAGACCTCTCCATAGCTGTTACAGAGAAATGAGGAACAGGGGACTTCTGAATGACTGATGTGATTTCTCTCTCTGAAGCAGAGCGAAATTTGAAATGAAGGGGAAATTCTTTGATCATAAGCAGACTGCATTGATTTTAAACACACCGATTTGTTAGTGGGAAGTAGAAAGAGTCCTAAGTTGGGAGGTGAGAGGGTCTCTCTGTCTTATATCTGCAAACTAATGACTGATTTTGCTTATCAGAAAGAAAAGGCGATAGGAAAGATTAGGAAATTCAGAATCGGTTCAATTATGCCCTCTGCTGCTACCGGGTTGAAACAAGGTCCAGCATAATTCAGAGTAACAGCATGCATCATCTGATTTGAAAGCTCTCCTTTGGCTTAGAGGCTTGGAGAACTAATTAAAATCCTTTTTGCTTAGAAGACTTTTCTGGCTCTCTTCCTCTCTCTTCCCTCCATCTAATAAGTGATGATCCTTCATTAGATCAATATTATGCAAGAGGTATCACTTGACTACCTTGCTCAGCCTGAGAGCAACTGCTGCTGCCATCAATATTGGCAAAGAGACTGATCCAAGCCATGATGTAGTAGTGAGGGACCATCAGAGAAATCTTGGCATAATTTACTCGAAGAAGTGCAGGAGAGCAGCTGGAGAGGAGAGGGAAAAGAAGAACTGCCAAGACCTGATCAGGAAGATATCTTCATCTGGAAGGATTCCTCTACTCAGACAGTGCTTACAAACTTTCAGCCAAAACTAAATGCTTTTTGTTTACCCCCAAACCCCATTTACTCCTCTCAGAGCACAACTAATCTACAGAATTTTCATTTATTTTATTTTTCATGTGTTTATTGATGTATACAGGTGTTCAACGAGCATCAGTGGGACGGTTCACAGGAAAATAGTCGTTACTCAATATCCCACATTCAGGCTTGTCTGGGCTCTGCAACTCTACAGAGCAATATATGATGTTACAAAGGCCCACATGGCAAGGGAAGGAGGGGCTCCACTTTTGACCTGTGATTTCTATGCCTCTTTGGCTTTTCATATCCCAAGGTTCTCTGAAGACTTGGTTCTTCATGTGCTCTAGTTGCTCTCCTGAATACATGAAGCTGTTTAACTTGTTGCTGTCTCTCTCTCTTGACAGATCTCAACACCATCAAGTTTTCTTATGAAATGTTACAGTACAAAGAGAAGACAATTCGGAAATACTGAATTACCACCCCTAGAACTTGCAGGGATTTAGGAAGACAAATGGATAGACACACATGGCATAACAAGCCCCAGCCATGAGCTGTGATATGTGAAAGACAACTGAAGGGAAAATTGGGAAGGTGCATTAAAAATACTCTGAAAAATTATGAGGATGTCTGAGATAGATAGTGAGAGTCTCTTCCAAAGCAAAAAAAAAAAAAAAAAAAAATTAAAAAAGGAAATATATGATAATAAAAGATGGAAGAGAGAAGCAGTTTGCCCATTGCTGCTGGCATCGCTGTGCTGTGTGAGACAACCGAGACGTGTTTCCCCAGCCCGTGTGATACTCGGGCACTCGGCACTTTCACAAGCTGACGACCAAGGGTGCAAATCAGGGCAGAAGTTTATGTAACACAGGAACACACAGCACCAATTTCCAAACCTAAGGGGACTTTGGCGCTTGTCATCGGTGTCTAGGAGAAACGGTTCCCCTTAACTGGATGATTGCATTTGATGTGACATGGATGTGACAGCTCCATGTGTGAAATAGCACCGGCTTGGCTGAATCTTTGAAAGGCTGATACAATGGGTGCAGCTTGGATCCTATCTGAGCAGAAAAGAAGAAAAGATAATTGTGTCATTAAATCATGTCAGTATTTTACACTTAACAAACATCTTAGAAGGTTCCTGCTCTTATATGTTTTCAGTTCATCTCAAGGAAATGCCTTTAGGAGACGGACAGATCACATATGACAAGAGGTGAAAAGCTCTTTTCCCAGCATTGATTTAGCAGTGTAGGAAGACTCTTGGAGCCCAGGATGTGTTAAGAGGTCCAGGGGAGGGATTTAGCTCGTGAAGATCATGGGTTTAACTAGAGAGTAGTTACAGAGTGACGTGAATGAAGCTGGGAGCATCCTGGCATTAGGCAGCGTCCAGGCTGTGCCCTCCCCAGTCCCTGCACACACAGACACACACAGCAGCTGCCAGCACAGCTCTGCAATTACCTCCTGCTCCACCTTCTCGCTCCTGCAGGGTCTTCCAGAGGAGACAACCCAGCTCTACAAAATTAATAGGGAATCAGGGTGGGAGTGGGTGGTGTTTCACAGAGAAGAGGTGAAAAAATAATGAAAAACTGCAATGAATTGTACCCCTCTCTCTCTCACGCGCATTTGCACGCAGCTGGTTAGACGCAGACTCAGTGCCAGTGATACCCTTCCCAGTGCTAGCAGACAGGTCTGGGTGGCAGGACCTGCAGGAGACAGACACCAGCCACATTGCTATTGCTGCTGCTGGGAGGCACCAGATGCTGCTGAAATCAGGGAAACCGAAAGCAGAATGGGAGCACAGGAAGAGAGAGCAGGAGACACTCTGGGCAAGCAAAGGCTTCTTGTAAAAGGATCCTGGCAGCTGTGGGCTTTAATTGCCTTTGCACGGTGAGTGCTGGGTGCTGAGCTGAGGGGAAATGTCCACAGCGGTGGGGAGCAAAGCCCTGGCATCCCTGAGGCACGTTCCTGCAACAGGGGACCATCAACCAGGGTCATGAGTCTCTTGTTTGATTCCAGGTAACATTTTCCCATATAAACCGAATCCTTACTTTCCCAGGGTGGAAGAAGTTTGTCTCAGCCAACGTTAGGCAGCAGGAGCTGTGCCTGGGGCCTCCCTGGGGTCTAAAGTCCATGGAGAAGCAGGTTCCGTGGGGATGCTTTACTCAAAACCCACCGCAGAACTTGGCTCAGACACGGCCCAGGCCCCAGGCGCTGTGTTCCCCAGACCTGCTCAGGAAGCTGAGGCTTCCTCCAGCTCCTGCCCATCAGAAGGCAGAACTGAGCCAGAGGACATGTTTCCTTGCACAAGCTGTTTTTAAAGTCTGGGAACTGAAGGGGGATGTGATGATGCTGCAGGCTGCGGAGGCACCATGCTCGTGAGGATGCCCACAGGAAGCAGTGTGCACAGAAACGTGCTGCACAGTCACATTCTGCATCACCCCATGGGGCACACAGGCCATGATCATCCTAGTGACTGCTTGTCAGCTTTGTGAGCAGCCATCATCAGATGTTCGTGATGAACTGAGATAGAGTATGTTATAAAAACATTCTACTAATTTATTTTGGTGGGTTTTTTTCATGCTTCTCTCTGCTCTTTTTCCTGAAAGTGCATTTTTTCACACTTCATATTCCCAGAAATTACAATGGAAGGATAGCTGCTGTTTTGTGAATGGACAGTGCTGTTGAATTAGTTTAAAAAAAAAAAAATCACCATTTTGTTCATGGCATTTTAAGAATTCTGGAGTTACATTAGGAGTTTAAATTGTATGGGCCTCTCCCTAGACTTGCTCTATGCTCCATTTTCCCACAACCTGTGAAAGAGACAAGATGGTCTGCGATGACTATAGAGAGATTATGCAGTCCCTCCACAAGTTTGCAGGTGAAAAAGAGCTGATTTCATCCAAAAGCCTGAGAGCAACCTCAGCCCTGACTAAGGTTCGTGCTAATGGATGGCTCACCCTCATTTACAAGCTGAGATAGCCATTATTAGCAGCGTTTCAGAAAACCAGAATACAGCAGATGCCTCATAATCTGCAGAAGGAGACGAAATATCTTCCAGAGCCTGATTTTTGCCACCCAGCTCTGTCCAAGTTTGCATCTTCCTGGGAGACAGAATTCTGAAGGGGATGGGTACGAGGCTGCTGCTCTGGTGATGCTCTCGAGTTTGCACAATCTGCATCTCCTCATCAGTGGCCTCCACATCCCCAAAAGAAGTTATTCTGGCTGCTTATCATCTCTGCCTTAATCACCCTGCGATATTAGAGACATTATTAATATCTGTGCACCCAGATGGCTCCCAGCTGCCCTCCCCGGCCTCCCATCAAAGCCGCTTGCTCAGACCAACTGGCTGCACTGGGTATTAACTCAGAGACACAAGAGAACCAGGGAGATTCAGCAGATGCTTTCCAGCAGCAAATGCTCAGGCTGCAGGCTGCTGAAGTCCATGCAAGCACAGCCTTTATTGGAAATAATCTTTGGATGGGACTTGAAGTATGATAATTACCGAAAAACAGGAATTTTTATTCCAGAACCACATTTTACATGTGATTCAGACCCTCTCTGATCTGATTCATAATTTTTTTATTTATTTGAAAGAGAAAAGCGAGGTAGGAGGGTGTGTGAGGGTGGGTAGCACAGCACGAGGGCCAGGATGTGGGACACTGCTCTGTGTCCGTGTCCTGAGCCCAGCAGGCAGCCTGTCCCCCAGGCGAGATGCCCGTCTGATGGACCACTTGCCTTTCTGTCTACTGAAGATAACACAGTGAGTCTCACAGCAGGGCAAATCTGAGCAGATGGGGATTCTTACATCATCTGAATTTCAGGAAAATTGTAAGGTTAGCTGTGCCTTATAACATGCAAACTTCATTCCCTTTAATCTGCTAGATAGCACTTTTGAACAAGAGATGCTCTGCAGCATGCTGGATTCAAATGAAAACCTCTTTGTTCTCATGCATAGCTTTGTGAAATGGTTGGCCTTAATTTCTGTTTGGATGTACAGTTTGTAAACTAATTTATCAGTAGATGTGTTTATTCTGCCAGAGCAACTCCTTGAGTATAGGAATTTTCAAATCACTTGTAAAAGTTGCGAAGCAGAGCTCTGCCCTCCAAAGATGCGACTCACTTGTTGGGTCTTTTTTATTTGGTACTTCTTTTTTCTGATTCATCAAGTCTCCTAGCTTTCAGATGTGCCTTTACATTTTACTTTATGGATTACAGGACTTCATAGTTAAAGCATCTGATCTTGTATTTTAAGTTCTACTATTCACACAGCTATTAATGCTGCAGTTAACATCTGAACCACCTTAGCGTTGCTCTGGGGGTTTCCTGTCTCTTCTTGCCATGCTTTGGAAACAGCAGTGTCGGCACTGTTGCAAGCCTGCAGATAACAGGATGTTTTCCTAATTGACAGTTGACATCTCCCCTCTCTGTCTTTTTGCTTTGGATCAATTTGTTCGCTGGTTATATCTGTACAGTTTATTATCTTATGAGTGCTTATAATAATTGAGGTCTCTCTTCTGACAGTATTTCCTGGCAATGCTGAAGGTAAGAATATAAGTGCATGTGATGCTCCGTGGATAAAGCCTGTCTTCCTGCCACCCCTGTCACTGCTGTCCCCGTCACAGCTGCCAGCACTGGCCTCGGCTCAGCAGAGGCTGGTACAAGCAGGTAGATTTGCTGATCCACCCAAAGCAGGATCGAGTGTGCCACATCTAAACATGCTTCACATCATTTTCTTAGGCTTAAGAATATGAACGGTCTTCAGGGCAAAGGAGTTAAGGAGAAAGAAAAAGCAACCATTGCAGAAGATGTTAACACGGCTGAAAATGATAACATGCTTCAAAAATTAAAGTTTTTTAAAGTGATCTTTAATTGTAAAATATATTCCAGGAGCAGGGACCATCTATTTTGGAAAAGGCCGCTATTTCCATCACAAAAAACATGTGCATCAGAAAAGACATCAAGAAGGCATGGGAAAATATGCAATGTACCAAAACCCCTCATCTTTTTTTTTTTTTTTAATATTAGCATTTAGGCACCATTCTTCTGTAAATAACTTGTTTTCAGATTTTCATTTCTATACCCTATGCACAGAACATATTATGAAAAAGAGGGACAGTAGAGACTTTAGATAATGGTTCTTTGTCCTTTTTTTTTTTTTTTTTTTTTTTTCCATCAGATCAAACCACTCTGACCTGGACCTACACATTGAATATAAAAAGTCCACTAGGGAGGTCCTGTTAGGGACCAGCAGATGCTTAGAGGAGAAGCCAGGCAGCTCCATGGTGCTGCCAATGGGATAGGTGTGTGGGCAGGCAGCACCCAGCCCTGCCTGCAGCACAACTCACTCCTCCTTCCTCTCCCATCCCGGCACACATCTGCAGCAGGACCTTGCAGATATTTCAGTAGTGCTGAGGAGCGTGCAAAATATTTCCCAGACTTGTTCAGCCCTGTGATCAGGTAACACAATTACAAGAACTTGTCTCCCAAACTTTATTAAGAAGTTTCTTAAAATCCGTCTGCAACATCCTATTGTTAGATGTAATTAACGAGCGTGCTGTGGACAGGGGTAACCGCTCAGATCAAAGCTGTACCAATTTATTTTTTCTGTTGCAAACAGCAACAATCTCCAGAGCTCCCTCGAGTCATTCCATCTTCATTAAACAGGCAGAGCCTTGGCTGCTGAGATTTGATAAATCAAGTGCCAAGTTGTGGGCTAAGGTGCAAGCGTGTATCTCCAAACATTCAATCAACCACCAATATAACGAAAGGTGGGTTGATAATTATAGAAACCTAGTACATTAACTGGGACAACATTAATGGCAAAGAACAACATACAAGCTTATATTCCCTCTGGCTGAGAAGGTAAATTGCATTTTCAAGTTATGACAAACTTGACATTTGTTATTATCTATTATTATATTATTTATCTCCTTTAAAGTATCATTTAGAAGCCTCAGCTGTGGTCAGAGTCTGACCGTGCTCTGAAAAGGTTATATTTTAAGTCCCTGACATTCAAGATAATATTTCCTGCTGTTTTGGTTCTGGCAGCTTTAGCAGAAGTTAAGCTAATTAGGAAAACGTCCATCTGAATGTACGGAGGAGTGTGAAATGCAAATGTGAAAGACTCCAGGTATATATTAGGAACATCCTGCCTAATAAACATCTCAAGGACTTGCAGAAGGCCTCCCTGTGAGGTGCTCAGGATGTGCTTCACAGCAGGGTCCTCCCACACCATGGGTGAGGAGTGGGATATGAGGTGCCCAGCCTTTTTCTGCTGGGCACAACACTCGCCTCTGCTCACCCACATGCACACCAGTGTGCATATGGAAAAAGCTGGGAGAGGACTGGAGAAAAATGAGGTCCCTCTTGTACATTGCATACATGCCCATGTCACCCCACAGATGGGGTGGAAATGAAGCAGCCCACACAGACTGTCTACGAGTAGGGGGCTGCTCACCCCTGTTCTCCCTGGGCACCACCCACCTCTCCCTGCCTCTGCGTCTCTGCAGCTCCCTGCCTGCAAGTGCCTTTCTGCATGCTGGACCAGCGGTCTCCAACCGATTACTCCTCATCAGCATGTGCTACCATAATTAACAAATCTGATTACGAAGTGCAGATGTGCTGGTGTTGCACCTTGTCACTATGGCAGCATTTTATTTTCTCACTTGTGTTATGAGCTAATAATTAAAGCTTCATATTTTTATCAGCTTCATGTAATTTAGGGCCAATTTGTTGTGGCATTCCCTAATGTTCACTTCATCCTCATGGTACCTAACCCAGGTTGCTGCCATGCCAATCAGTAGTGATTTTATTCTTAATTACTGCATCTTAAAATAACAATTAGGTTTGAAATTATATTGTGTAAAAACAAATTTATGTTGCACATACCTTTCAGGCTAATAGGAATGGATGAACTAGAATTCTCTCCTACTCATTTCTGGTTTTATAAAGTTCTTCTCATGGAACAACCTAGGTTGGAGGGCATTTCAGAAGATCATCTAGTCCAACCTTTATTCCTTAATGTCAATCATAAAACAAAGAGCTCCCAGCCTGTCACAATACCTCAGTTTGCAGACAATACATGCATATAAGAATTAAAAGAGTTTAAATAATAATTTACAGAAATAAATAATCTAATTTTTAATTGAGTAGGCAGCTCAAATAAGAAGAGCAGTAAATAAGAACTCAGCAGAGGAATTGCTGAGAGTTTTTGGGCGCTTTCATTTAAGACATAAATTGGGGGACAGTGAACTAAAGTGAATAAAATTATGGGTAGCAAACAGCTCCAGAAAGCTACTTTAACTGAACTTATAAATACAGTGATTATTGCACTGGCCCTGAAATGTTGGGTGACAGAAAAGGAATATCTCACTGTTGGGAAATAAATCAGTTGGCTCAGGTGCAGGATAATATTTCAGCCTCATTTATTTACAGGTAGGTACATTCATGGATAAGTGTTAGAGTATCAGAGGCCAAAGTGAATCATGTATGGAAGCCTTCCAAACTCTAGAAAGGAGCTTTTTTGCCCAGTTCCATCACTGTCATCATTGCACTAAGGGACTCCTCATGGGAAAAGCTATGGGAGCCAAAATCTCAAAGAGGTTCAAGCTGGATCAGCTGCACCTGTGGCAGGAGAACTTAATCTGTGGCTACTGAACATCATGCTTGGGTACAGCTCCCAGTCAGAATGTCTTCCCAGTGCCAGTGTACCAGGAACAGACAAATCCCTGCCGTGCACTTCTTTCTATAGGTTTTCCAGGTGCAACCAGGACTGGGTGTGCTGGACATTTGGTCTGGCATAATAAGACCATTTTTATGCTTTTCAGGAGAAAAATGTTTCAGCAATAACCATTTCTGAGGAAAAAAGCAAGCAGCCTGGGTGGCACAAGGGGGGCTGCTGTGGGTCGGTCACTTAGGACTAGCCCGCAGTCTGTCTTGTCAGCTGCGAGCCCTCTCTCCCCTCAGGTTACACTCCAGACAAGGGGTTTTATCATCTCCTGCAGTCTGATTAAAACAGATCACAGAGCACTGCACAGGACCTTGTAGTCCTTAACCTGAACTTAATTACAGATCACCCAAGAGAACAGCTCAGCTTCCCTCCTGGCAAACATTTGTGATCAAACACCGTAACCAGCCACTCTCCAGCCAGGGCTGCACATTGCAGCCACATTTTTGTGCTACACCAGCAGCTCATCCAGCACCAGCCTTCCCCCCAGGCTGCCCTGGTCTTGTCCTGTTTACTTACAAACTAAACCCAGGTTGCCTGTGAGGTGTCATGTAGTTTCATGCATGGAGAATTAGGCAAAAAGGTCCCTTCTCCTGCAAGTGTGTGCTTTTGAAAACCCGAGATGAACTGAAATGCTGTAGTTTTCCCAGTTTTAAATCATATCATCAGCATCTGGCTCATTCTATGGAAGGGCAATGGCTCCTTGCACCATGTGAATTAGTGAAAGCCTTCATTTATTATCATTACATCAGTAATGTACCCCGTCCATGCTCTTTGCTCCTAGCTCCAGCAATCAACCCAGGATGAGCTGCTTGCTTGGGATAAAATGCGGTTTGTGGGTGTACAAACCCTTTGGGACTCTGTGACACCCAGGGGGTCCACAGGCTGTGGGGTGGGGGGAGAGGCTTCAGCAGCAAATCTAATTGTGGTTTATTGACATGCAAAATACCTTGTGTATTCACACATTCAATCTCATACAAAATCCAGTATAAGCTTGTGTATGAGCTTGTACTTTAGCATGAATTTTGCTAGTAGCTGCTGCACGGTGCCCAGTAAAAGACACTAATTCTTAGGCTACTTCTTTCATTTGAGACTGTTAGTGCTTTGTTCTCAGCTAACATTGTTCTAAATACTGTGTATTGCAGGGGCTTTTTGTGAAACTCCTTCAGTGACCTACTTTGAGTTTAAAATAACCTTATTAGTAACACAGTAATGATAGTTAGCCTTCCTACATACGATTTGTCTTCAAAGTATTGCTCCAACTTTAGGTAATCTTCACAGTGGTTGTGAGAGGCAGGTGATCACTGCAGTATTTTGAGACAATTCTGTTAAAAATTGAGATGATGCAACAAAAACTGGTTGATTCTTAGGCTTGTTTTCCACCTGATTTTTTTTTTAAAAGTCTAATACTAAATTCTGTTGGAAAAATGAGGTCATTAAGGGACAAGGAGGTAATGGCTGTCCAAAATTTACCCGGGAGAAAATGAGCAGCTAGAGTAAGGATAAAGCATCTGCTCAGTCTTTACTGGCACCAAGACCATTCTCTGCATTTCAATTCATCAGAGGTTCTTCTGGATAATTTGACATAATGAAGCAGGCAAGAATGAGCTGAAATCCCAGGAGAGCATTTCCAAGATCCCACTGGCCCCAAAATATTTGAGAATGTGGCTAAGTCCTGAACAGGTGAAAAAATTGAGTCTTGCCCTTTGGTTCTTTGTGAGGTCCCTTTCTAAGTCCTAGACTAAACCAAGTCCCCTGCTTATGGGATGTACTCAGATCCACAAACCTTCCCTGGCCACCTCTGAGCTAAATGCCACATCTTACCAGCCTCCATGCTCTTTTGGAAAAGAGTCAGAAATCATCCAGAGGAAAGCAACTGCTGTATTTTGCTGCTGTGCTGTCACTGCAGCTAGGTCTGAGTAATTCCCTGAGCAGCCAAAAATCCCTTTGCTGTTCAGTTTTTGGATGATGGTAAAGCATTTGATATGCTACCGTAAGTTTTAGCCTAGAGATGGGATTGAATGTCAAGCCGAATGGGATTCTATATGTAATTAATGATTTATATGAATAGACATCATATTGGCACATTTTAAACCACTGTCAGACCTGAGCCTCACAGAGGAATACTTGAACAGGAGAGAAGTGAGAGGAAGAGCTCCCCTGAGCCCGGTGTTGGTTGATTGGGCACTCCAGTTTGAAGCAACAGGTCATTTATTAACCCAAAAGAGGTTTTTTATGCTTCTATTGTAAAGAAAGAAATTTTAGTTTTGTGTATTTTCTGTATACCCTGCTTCAGGGCATGGGCTGATCTTAGAGAAGATTTAAAACTGAGGGAGCTCATCTTTCCAAATTGAAGTTAAGGTATTGACGTACTCCAACAGCAATGAGCCAGCTTCCCTCTATGCCTGTATTTCATTTGAATTCCCTCTAGGTGAAACTTAGATAAGAAATAATATGCTTTGTGATTCATTGATGCTTGCATGTGGAGGAGAAAATACCGATGCAAAGGGCCCTGCACAGCACTGCACAGCTTCTCTCTGCACCAGCAAGTACATGGGGCTCCCGGGAGCACCTACCTGAACCAGCTGCAATGGGAAGGCCAGACTGTTCTTCCATTTGCTCAGCAGAGACTCTGTAATGACTCCTCACTAACAAAAAAATCCTTATTGCATCTTTAAATACTTCTCAGGGAGGACAGCACAACACAGGAGCAGCCAGTACTTACTGCAAATGCAGATGCATTTGGGATTTTCCTACAATTCATATACATTTTAAATCTTACCTCCTCCTGGTCCTTTGCCACTAGCCCCTGTGGAAGGTAGACCTCAATATGACTCACACTGCACTTACGGGGAAGGAAATCAATGGGCAAAGTGATTTCCATTTTGGAGAGCCAGGAGTTTGTTCTCCTTCTCATGATGTTTTCAAAGTTTTCATCCAAATGAAAACATTTTTGGCTTGTCAAACTGAAAGCAGAAGTCAGCTCAGGGCAACTGAATTAATTCATTTTCACTAAAAAGAAATCTTTTTGAAAAGATCTTTGCCTGGAGAAGACTGAGGTGAAAAATTAAATGGACTTGTAAATGGAAGTTTTTTCAAAATGAAAACCAAGTTTGCACCTTGTTCAAACATAACATTGCAGCACCTACAAAACCATCTTTTCATTATTTTTGTTGGAAAAGCTTTTTCCTGCAGGTTTCAGTTTTGATTGATCAGTTGAAAAAAATCCCAAGATGGTTTAGCTGGTGTTTGTCTCATTAAGTTTAACAAGAGATCAAGTAAGTGGACAAATCAGCAGGGAACATATGTGAGGGCGCCTTGCCCGGGCCTCTGGGAACTTGGCCCATGCATGCTTCCAAAACTGACTGTTTCACTCCATTGCATTTGTCATAAATTGAAAGATTATCTCAAAAGAAGGGAACCTGATGCTTTGCAATTCAGCTGCTTGAAGACATCCCTCACTGCAGGATTCCCACTCGTGGCCATGGAGGCTGGTACTGCCCTTCACGTGGGCATGGGACATTGCCTTGCCCTCGTCATGGCAGAGACCCCCCGAGACTGCTGTGTGGAAGCCATTGGTGACCAGTCTGCTAATCCATGGCCTGGTTTCTTCAGGCACATCTTGTGCTATACCTTCAGAAAGGCTTACACAGGATGTGTCACTGTGCTTAAAAACAGAATATGGCACCGTGACTCATTCCATATAAAGCTGCTAGTCCTAAAAGGCAAAGTAATGCTTAAAAGTGTTTGCTGGAAAGTTTATTTCTCTGTTCACAGCGCTGAAGCAAACAGTGTGGCACTGCATAACCCTTCCACTATTCTGTGCATTCAGTTTTTCTTCACTTCATACTGCCAGGAACTTAAAATGGAAAATACCTGCAGGAGACCTGGTATTTTCAGTTGTGCCATGGAGCAGCAAGTGCATTGGAAGGCTGAACTCTGAGACTTCCAGAAATATCAATAAATTGTCCCTCTTTGGAAGGTCTATTAACACTGCATTCTCATCCCTGAAGAGTTTTTTGAGTGGTTTCTACATAATGAAAATTATAGCACCCCACAGGGCTTGATGAAAACACCTGGTGCCTGCCTGGAACTGCTTTTGTTGTAGTCAAACATCTCAAAGTATATTTACAAAGATGGGTTAACACTGAGATTTTCCTTGATAGAGAAATCGTCAGGGAGTGAAGGCAAGATGTATGAAGCCAGACTCTCCTCTCTGCTCAATAAAAAGCAGCGGTTGTTTGTTTAATGAAGGAGAGCTAGGGTACAGCCACGTGCCTTGAGGCATTCACTCACAGAAAATCTTAGACCAAAATGAATCAGGAACCATCTGTCCCCATACCTCTGTGGGTGGCACCTGGGAAGCTTTGGGAAATATATCCAAGGAGTCTCTATAGGATGGTCTTGGTTTCAGGACAAGAAACCTGCTCATGCTTGCAGGAAGGGAACCAAATCCCTGCTGCGTGGGAGGGCAGGGGGGTTTCTTCTCCCAAAATCAGGGCTTGCAGAACTAACAAGGAAAAGCAGATTTGTCATCCTCTCAGAGCTTGACATGGAGATGCTGGGAAGGAGGGTTTAGCTCTCTGGTTCTTAGCAGGAGTTAAGTGTGTCCAAGGTCCATGTCAAAACCTACCTCCCCTGCACAGTGAAAGCCCAGCTCCTGACGCTCCTGTTTCCCAGGTCCAGCAAGAAGGAGAGGGAGGGAGGTACCCACCACCTCCACACCTCCTGCTGGCAGCATCACCCAGGGACCTGGTGTTTGAAGACACCAAAAGCTGCAGAGCCGCCTTCAGCCTGCTTGAGGCAGAAATCCCAGAGATCCTCTATGGGAGAGAGATCACTCTGAGACAAGCACAGAGGAAACAACATTAATTTAAACAGAAAATGAAATTAAACAGAAAATTTGAAATGAGGGAGATTGTTGGCTGTCTCACCAGGAAATTACTGTCCCTTAATGTGGTTAAGCAGCCAGGCCCCAGGGCAGTTGGGCAGATCGCTTTAGACGCCCAGAGCACAAGGAGGTTTGTAAAGGGGGATGCTCAGGATGAGTCCAAGCACTTGTGAAGCAGTAACATAAGTCAGCACAGATGGACAGTGAACTATTGAATGCTTGGTGGTGGCAGACACCTCCAAAGCATCAGATCAGCCCCCTTCCATTCCTTTGCAGAAGAATGGTGGGAGAGGGCTGATGTTGGAGCATCAGCAGGTGACAGTCCCTGCACAGTCCCAGGAGGCCCTGATGACGTGGTCCCCTTTGGCCTGGGGCACAGTTGGCATCTCCCCACAATCCTTCTCAAGCCTGGATGCAGTCAGGGGTATTTCTGAGCCTCAAGGACAGACATCAGACACATCTAAAACCAGGATGGCTTCTCCTCTACAGATGTGTCCCAGCAGTGTCCAACCTCAATTTCGTCATGATCAGCTCCCTTCCCTGGCACTTGCTCAGACTGGCACTTTTTGAGGCCATCAGTCCATTTGTCCACTTTCTCCTCTACCATCTCTCCAGGGAAGGGGCTGTAGAATGAGCTTTTCTATGCCACAAAAGGGAAGGAGCTAGCACAAGGCAGCATTTTGCACTAGCACTTTACCGGATTCATCCTCTTTCATCTCCCCATGGGCAGCAAGCATCACTTGACCCGAATCTCATACTGACCCCTTCTGCACGTGAGGGTCTCTCCGACTCTTCAGCTCTTCAGCAATTTGAAATCATGCAATGGAGCATGGATGCTGAAAGAAAAGGGCTTTCCTCCCTCCTTCCTAGGAAGGCTTCAAAAGTTGAAGGCAATGGAGAGAGGGCATGAAAAGGCCCCTGAGTGGAAATAACCATAAAGAGAAATAAATGGTTATAAAAAAAGAACTAGCTGTGTTCATCCAAACTTGCAGCACAGTCCAGGCTCAGAAATACTCCAAGGACAGACTGGATTAGTGATAACCCTCAGGAACATGGAATAAAGTGTACAATTGAAAACAGCGTCGTCTTCATCATAGTTAGAGAACAGAACAGAGTTAACTCAGCTGGTAAAAATATCAGCTAAAATATCTCCTCCTTTTCATCCGTAGGTTGATGTTTAATGCATATTTCCCATTAGAAATGGCAGGTAAGTTGGAAAAGGTCTTCTGGCAGGTTCCAAGCCTTCTATAATGTTTGAACATATTTCACCACTTTAGAGTTATGTTCATATTTATGCTAACAATCCCTCTTAAATACCAATTTAAACACAAATTCCTGAAGTTGAAATCAATTAGATATTTCTGTAGATGAATGCTGAAGATCTGAGAACTTGCATAGCATATATTGTAATATGAGAAATAGCAGCAACCTAATAATACTAACTGCTTAGTAAACATAATGGAAATGAGCAGAGAGCATTGAATACTTAATACGGCTCATTTGGAAGTGTTAAAGATTGCCTTAAAACTGTGGGTAAGGAGGTGAGGACTTGGCAGCTTCTTTTAAATGAGGTAAACCATAGGATGTTAAATTATGCATTTCAAGATCCAGAGAAGTCAGTGAAAACATCTTCAAAAGGAAGACTTAAGTGTAAAGATTCCCTGTTTGCTGCCTATACACAGGCAAAATATATCTTCATCTCACCCTTATGTTTGGTGGAAATTTGGATTTATCATACCTTTTGCTGAGCTCATGTTGGAAGGCAATTAGTGAAAGAGCTTGAGCAGAGGCCATCAATATTGCTCTGCTTGATTAAAAAACCCATCTGGAGCTGGCAGTGAACTAGCCTGCTATTGGCAGGGGTTATTTAGTGCATCACTGTTCCTCTGCAAAACTCTGCGTTTCCTCCATTATCACAGGGTGAGATCCCTGTGGGCGGAAACATGAAAGATGGTTTAAAAAGTGAATATGAAATGATGTGAGACCGTGACACTTGTCAAAGAGATCATAGAGGCTGCTGGCTCCCAGGATTTTGGTACAGCAGATCCAAACAAGGGACCTCAGCAACTGCTGGGGTTTAGCTCATCGTTTACTCCCTTATTTGCTTATCATGATAATCAAGGACGAAGTACCTGCCTCTCCTGTGTTGTAACTCCAGTGGTCTAAGGATGTAAACAGGACAAGACCTGTGGAGAAAGGTAACAGCTTGGTTTACATCATCTCTAATAGCTGGAAGAAGGGGCAACACAAGCTCATTTTCAGCTCTGAAATCTTACTGATGTAGGGCTGTGTGGGCTGAACACTGAAATGAGAACAAAGAAAGGTAGAAACAAAACCTGTCTTAAACGAGCCTTTATTCCCACGTTGTTCCTTTACTGGGTCCAGTTTGTCTTTGGAGCTAAATCTTCAGCCCAGAAGAAAGGGTTGCAGGTCTGAAAGCATGCCTGCTTGTTCCAGCTGGACCAGCTGCTCCAGTAAAGGTATTGCCTCTCCTTGCTGGCTTTCTCCTCATCACAGTTTTTGCATGTATTGCAGAAATCAGTCTAAAATCTCTTGCCCTGTTCCTCTCAATAGGAATTCCCTGGTCAAAGGGAAGTTGAGTCATGCATGAGGTACATGGGAACCCCTTGCTGATGGCTAGAGAATGGAGGTTGAAGCTGACCAGGAGTTTTGCCCAGCATTATCTACTGGGCCTACAGCAAAGCTGGGAATTGAATGTATTTTCACAAGTTGAATGGATTTACACATGCCATCCTCACATGGATTGTAGCTCTTGCTAGTAATTTGGCATGTTGTGTGTTCATTCCCTCTGGTCCCTCTTGTTCCTGTTGTAGCTGTGAGAGAAAAACCACAGTGAAATTTCCCTGGCTGCAATTTGTAACACCAGTTTATTAGCATGACACGAGACTGGGAGATCACCTGAGCTCCACATTTCCTGGCCAAAGCAGGTAGTGTATGGGTGGTCGTGGTCAGCATTTTAAAAGATCAGTTAAGAGCCCAAGTTCTATTTCCCCTGACAGAAAGCTTAGTGACTGAGGAGGTCTATGGTTGAGGAGGAGGAGGAGGAAAAAAGGGGGAAAATAAGATGAAGGAAAGAAGTTAAACACAGTGGATACGTCTCATCAGTACTGGTTTTAGAGGCATTTCACATTTTAATTCAAAACAATGGATTCCAAAGAAAGCTACTCCCGGGAGTGGAGCCCATCAAAGTTGAAATGCTTTATCTTGGGTGAATCACTGAGTCATTAACAAAGGAAATCAGCTTGATTGCTTATTTTTAAACTTGCTTTTCTCAGACTCCTCTGGAAGTGGAATTTCACAGCTCCCACAGCCCATCCTTTGCTCGCTGCCTGTAGCCACCTACCTGCCTAGCAAAGCTGTGGAGCAGCACCTTGATCACCTTTGCATGCTTGGATGCTCAGAAGGAGCTGCATTACCATTCACAACAATATATGGGCTATTTTTCACCAGTGCTAGGGCATTATTAAGTTCTTTTCAGCTTGAGGCTGGTACATTTCTTTTCAAGGTTCAGAACATGAATACAAAGAACTACGGAAAAATTCTCCTTCAATCACTGCTGGGACAAAACCCTTGGATTTGTTCAAATGCTTGGACACAGATTTAGCTCTGGCATAACAGGTCATGGCTACCGTTCAAGTCACTCAGTCTGGATGCAGGATGCTATCAGTCCTAATGACTGCAGGCTCAACTCTGCTTCTTCGGCCAGTGGGGTGGGACTGCAAGAACAGATACATCTCTTGTGTTATTACTTTCCACAGCCCTTCCCTGTATTATTATCTGTATATTAATGTGATTTTTAAAGGGCAGTATTTGAATATGTATAATACTTTAGACTGTCCTGTAAACTCATCAGAGACTGTAAGAGCTGAGGGAGTGTACTGCAAATTAAATAGATACACTTTTCCTCCTAGGGCATCTCTAATTGATCATAAGCCAGTTCCTGCTCACTTTCAATGTCCCTTGGCCATTTTAAGCTCAAATATCTTAATAAAGGCTTGGAATTTCAGGGAATTTATGTGTAGAGCAGAAGTGAGAGTCCTTGAGGCATCCTGGCACAGACACTGCCCAGTGGTCCCCTTGCCCAGTGCCAGGAGGGATTCTCTCTCCAACTATCACTTATTTGTGAACAGAATGGGCATGGTGCTGTGCCTTACTGTCGTCCTTCTGTTATCACCCTTTTCCTTAGTATTTGCTTTCGCTAAATGCTGATAAAGAGAATTCCAGTGCCACAGAACAACTGACTTTACAGAGCACCTCAGTCTTGTAAAGAAGCAGGAGAAGCAGATGTAGAGCCTGGTACACAGTGACTGCACTTCTGTGTTCCTGGGGCTGGTTTGGATTGGACCTTTGGCTGAGTTGGGAGAGGAGTTAAATATTTCCACCTTGCAAATCCCACAGAGGTGGGATGGCTCAGCCAGACACACCCGTGTGGAAATCAAAGCTTGATCCCACAAGACCACCTCCCAAGGAAGGGAGTGGAGCACAGGCACTGCAAGGGCTGTTTAATAAAAGATCTGAGACGACAGTGCAGGATGTCATGTGGAGGGATCTTCTGCACTGGAGAATGATGGAAAGAGAACTGGCTAAGCCTTTTCCCCACCATCTGTTATTAAAGAGTCTCAGTTTTGCCAAGATCCTTCAGTTATCTGCAGAAGCTTCCCTACAATGCTGCTTTTCTTCTCTTGAGGGTGCTGAGGATCCTGCAGGGCTTAAAATCTGTCTGAAC
This sequence comes from Antrostomus carolinensis, assembly GCF_000700745.2. Taxonomy (NCBI): domain Eukaryota; kingdom Metazoa; phylum Chordata; class Aves; order Caprimulgiformes; family Caprimulgidae; genus Antrostomus; species Antrostomus carolinensis. The sequence goes on along the minus strand of NW_010337785.1, from coordinate 64,946 downwards.
CCTTCCATTTTTGCTCAAGATCATTCAAAAAAATGCTATAATAAGAGCTTTTTCCCAAGCCAGGGCGTTGGTTCTGCTGCCCAAGGATGCTGCAAAACCAGCATGTCCTGTGTCACAGGTGAGGGCACTCAGATGTTGAGGGAATGCAAAATATGATTTAAAAAAAATAGATTTGAGTTATTTTAACTGCAAAAATTACCTGGAAAATAAATATTTGTTCTTCACCTTTAAGCAATTTTAAAAGGAATAAAAGGATCCCCAGGTCATTGGGTCCTGTACATCCCATGTTGGTCTTTGAACTCAGATGTCAGATCATTTCCCTGGGTCAGATGTCACCTTGCCTGGCAATGCTATGGTGAAATAAAACAGCTGAAAGAAGGACATTATTGTTAGACTGCATTCATGTAATTTTTACCCCTAGGTAGAAATTAGTCTGTTGTTATTCCTTGCCCTTGTGGGTCAGGCCAAGCTCATCCCATGTAGGAAGACTATTACAGACAGACTAATTACAAATTATTTTCACCTGCAGATTAGCAATTTAAGACACAGCTAATCGATATGTTAGAGTTTGGGAGAATTAGGAAGCACACTGTTAATAGAAATGGAACTCTTCCTTCAAACTACCAGAAGGGAAGTACCTGGGTACTTTAAAAAAAAAAAAAATTCCTAGGCTCCCATCAGATCTCACTTTCATTTTTCATCAGTTTTCATTGATTCTCTCCATTCTTTTCATTAGCAACAGTTGACCCTTCAAGTTTGTTAACAGCTGCTGATGTACAAACATGCAGAAATGCAGTACATAAAAGTACATCACGAAACCTCTCTGGATCAGACTCTCACTGGTGGTTTGAAGGAAAGCTGAACAGCAGAATATGCAAAAGAATGAAACCCAACTGAACTGGTTGCCAGGGTGGTATTACAGAGCTGGCAATGGATACAGCTTCATTGAGTATACTTACGATTAAAATCAACTCAAAGGCATTGGTCACACTGGATTTTCATTAGTCTAATGGCCATGCCTAAAATGCAGTCAGATTTATCAATTAGAAATCCTTTTAGCTATCTTTATTTTGTGAAGCACCAGTGCTAGAGGACCATTCCAAAACAAAAATGACATTACTCATACAGTATATGTCATTTAAATATAGAAATTACTTCAGATCTTAACTACACAGAAATAGCAATATAATTTCAGAAGTATTATTTGACCAATTTATTTTTACTGGAATATTTTTTTAAAGATCAACAAGCTGCTTAGGCAATATTGTACTTGCAGCAATGGGGGCATCTTTTTTGAAAACCCCTGAGATCATTCCCAGGACTATTTGCAGGGAGAGTGGAGCTGCCTTTTCCTTTTACAGGTCAGTGACTTCGTCTAATTTTCTTTATTTGCTTATTTTATGAGGCACAGTTCCTCCCTCTACCTCTGCTGATGTTTATTATTTTCAAAGCAATAGGGGATCTATCCACACCACCCATACTGGTAACAATAAGGTTTTTTTCTACCAGGTACCTTTTGCTTGTGTTATATGTCAGTCATAGCCAGGGAGATGTGACAGAGAATACCATAAATTAATGAAGAGCATTAACCAGGTGCAATTCTGGATGAAGGCCCCCAAAGGCCACCTTTAGATTAGAAGCTGGTGCTGGTGCTGAGGCTTGGCAAGATGCTCTGTGTTTGAAGACTTTATCTAGCATGCTTCAGCAGCTCAACCTGTGCACATGGCAATCACTGGGGACACTGGTCAGGTCTTCAGCTATGAAGAAAATCCTGAGGTTTGTTTTCATAATAAATTAAAAAAAAACCAAACAACAAACCAAAACAAAAAAAAAATACCCACCAGAATTTTCCTGTGAACATGTTTTTTGTTTTTATTTGGTTTGGGAACATGGGAGTGTTTCTTTTCACTAATACTGGATCAGGTAGTTCTGATACAGCACTAACTTTTGTTTCAGTAACATGAAAACAGCTATAGTCTAGTACTTATCCTATTATTACAGCTAATATTCTACTATATCAAAGTCCAGGTGAAACAGCTTCAAGCTATTATGAAACAAAGTATTTTGACATGATAGAGAAGTGAGTAAGTAAAAATGATTCACTTCAGATTTCAAAAACTTCACCCAAAGCCACTCTTTAAAAGAGCCTTTCTAAGCAGAAGCCCGCTCCTTTGGAAATGTTGTTTATGAGCATAAAATCGCAGCCTTCTTTTGCAAGTACAGCCTAGAGGAAGGGAGCCGCATTTCCCAAACTCTTTCTTCTCCTACATCTGCCATGAGCAAAACCAGCCCTGAGCTGAGGAAGTCAATAAATTGTGGTTTGGTGATTCAGTAGCTTTAGCTCCCGCGCTGTGACGGGGCTGCTGGCCCGAGGGACCGTGCACGTCGGGTGAGCTCTCAGACTATAAGACACCATCCTGCGGTGTTTCCAGAAGTCAGCTGTGTAATGGAAGTGAGTTGGCTTGGAAAATAATAATGAGGTTTAATCTAATTGAAAAGATTTTCTTTACCTTTGGAAAGGTTCAGGTCCCAGCTCAGCCGATGACCTTCAAGATCTATGGTGGAAAGTCCAACAGCACTGACGATCATTCCATAAATTATCCTCCTCAACTGCAGAATAACCACTGCAGTTAATACAGTTCACTAGTTAAATTTACTTTATTGTATTTCACAGCCCTATTTACACTTTAAGACCCAATTTGTTCCTGTCTATTAGAATACATATTGATTTTTTCAGTTTCACCGTGTTGCAGAGCCTCTTGCAGGAGTATTTGCATCTGGGAGCAAGTCCAGCTGCCCTGGAAGATACTCTGTATGGCTGGACCTGAAGGACTGAATTTTCTAATAATTAATAAAAGCCAGAACAACATGAAGAATGGCATGTAAAAAAGCCAGCAGCCAGTCTGTGCATGGATGTTTCATTTTCTATGCATTCATGTAAGGGATTCATTCAATATTTCAATATTCCAGAGAAGGATAAGGGGTGATTCCCTGGCTTTGAACCCCCAAAACTGATGTAGCAATGTGAGCAGGGGTGCATTAAAAGATAGTGATTTCAAGCTGTAACTGGGGGGAGTGCTTTCATATGCTGTGCTTGTTCACTGTCATTAATTATTAACATTACCTTCAAACAGAAGATTTTGGAACTGAAACATACTAAAAAATTCAAGGTTTTTAACCCCAACATCAGTGAAAAAACAAAAGTAATTTTTTTAGAAATGGGTAAGTAAACTTAGCTCAAATCTTATCCAAAGTCTTAAAGCCAAGACTACACGTTCTCCAATAGTCAGTATATCATTTACTTCTATCCTCATTTTGTTCCCAGCTGACTTGATGATTAAAGATTTGGAAATCCCATTATGATCATTAAGGAGCAGCATCCATCTATGGTGGATTCTTTTGACGTAATAAAGTTTGGGAAGCAAAAAACACCGAGATATCATCCCTGCCAAGGGAGAGTTTGTTGATTGTGAGTGAAGCATGGAAACCATTGCCATGCTTCCTTCTGGGTTTTGCTAAAAGCATTTTGCATGCAGCAAAAGTTTTTGGTTGGTTTTTTTTTGAATAATGATCTTACTTGCTGAAATAACTATTGAAATCTCTACACAAGATGCATTTCAGAGGGATAAAACTATGAATGTAAAACTTCCAGTTGAAAGGAACTGGAAGAAAATAAAATAGGGGAAAATATGGCATTTAGCCAGTTTTAAAAATACAAAGTTTTTGTAACTGTAAAGCATTTTGTCTCAACATTTTCAAGCGGCCATTGGACTCTTCATTTGAAAGAAGAGCTTTTTTCTTCTAAAATCTGACCTGAATTTTTAATGAAAGAAAATAATTAAATTGTTTACAGAGAATCAGAGCTTTTCATTCCAAGCCAAACAAAAAGTTTCAGGTGTAGTCAAACAATATTTTTATTTAATTGTTTCATCTAATGATTATTAGACTCATTTTGGTAAACCTGAATTGCTTTGCCCTGGGGAAGAAGAACACATGAGTCTTCCATTTCCACCTTCAGAGTTTCAGAGAGGTCACATGGCAATTGCACTTGCTCTGTGAGGGAAAAGATGTGAGGATGATTTAAAATTAGACATCTGCTTGAGAATAACAGAAAACAGACTACACTGCAGTAGACATTACTAGTCGCTCCACTTGTCTTACATTAACTGTTTAATCCTGTGACTAGTATTGATATAATGACATGCCTTTTTAAATCCTTAATTTTAAGCAACCCAGGTTCCTTGAGGTACCCATGGGGCTGTGTTAGAGCTGTGCCCTTTCCCTGGCAGTCCTTTAGGCTGGGTGCTGGTGTCTGGCCAGCCCCGTGCCATGGGTGCTCACTAAGTCATGTTGGGTAGAAGTCGTCCTGCACCATGCAAAGGTAGAAATAATAGGTGAAATACAGATATCAGGATATATGTAACTGCTTGACATTTATATATCAGCATATGGCACCAAATTCTTCTTTAGAATATAGTAGCAGCCTCACTTGACTATACTAGAAGAGATATTTGCGTACTTAAGGGCAGTATTCTGTAACATCTTACAGTTTCTATCAATACATATTTTTATTTGCTTAGTATCTTAAATATAATGGCAGACACTGCAAAAGCCACACCAGAGGCTTGGTACTATATATGGCACAGTGACTGTGTAATCCCATACCCTGTGGAAAGCTTTGTTGTGTGATATAAGGGCTCACTGGTGTTCATCATTTAATTTGGCTCTAGGGAAGCACAAAAGACTAATGAGCCCCTGGACAGCTGAGTGCTTACAGCTGCTAGTACACAACTATCCCTTTCCCTAAAATGTAAAGATTTACATTTGTACATAAATTCTACTCAAAATTGACTTGCAGTAGTGCTAATAAAACATGATAGTGCTTGCAAGAAGTTATCTACAATTATAACATATGGTGAGGTATAGGAAATGAAGAAAAAAAGGGAGGAAGAAAGATGACCAAAGAGAAGAGAAGAGACAATGTTTTATCTGACAAAAGAATGTCATGGTCAAGTTATCCATGGATATCGCACCTCAGGAAAAAAACTTACTGTTGCGTGTGACTCAGACCTCTGTACAGACTGACGTTGGCAATGACCAAGGCAAAATTCCTATTGAAATCCGCAACACTAATATGGATTTAAAATAATCCTGTTGTAAAGCACCGAAGATGGCAATCCATTTCCAGAATAAGCAAAGCAACTCAGCTTTCGAGAGTGTACAAAAATGTCTGTGTGGGGACAACCCACAGAAGCTACTTTGTTAAATGAAAACGAAATTGAAAAAAAGAAATAATCTGGCCATAAAAATAAATCCCATGTGGGAAGTTTCACTGATAGAAAAACAGAATTGTCACAGATTACTCTTCCACACTATCAACACTAAAAACCACTTGAAAAAAGGAAACCTCAGCTCAGCTCCCAATTCTCTAGAAATAGCAGCAACAGTAAATTTTAATCTCAGTGCTGATTGCATGGGAGAAAGTAAAAATAAGAACCCTGCCCAAAGCTGTTACAAAGCTTGGAAAAACAACAAGATTTTGCCATCAGTTCTAGACTTTCTACTTCCATCAGCATGCAGGTCAGACCCTGAGAGCTGCTGCTTCTGCTGAGCCACCTATTCCTAGGGATAAACCAAGAAATAAGGGTGACAATAACCTCTGTGACATACCCCAGGCAGGACTGAACCCTGAGCATCCCATCTGAGCGAGAAAAGCAAACTCAACACTGAAAAATTGACCAGTTTTCATTCATAGACATTGCAACCAAAATTATTAGGTCACTTTGATCGTCAAAATTAGTGCTCCACATTTTTTCACTGTTTTTTGGGAGGACAGACCAATTCGCACAAATTCCCTGATGCTGCCTGCAGGCTCCTTACCTTGTTTGAAACATCTTTGGTTTCAGGGCAGCAGGTTGTCCCAGGACTTGCCATGGCCTCCTTCCCAAAGAATACAATTTGACAAATAAAATGCCAAATATTTTTAGGGGTTCCCTTGCTGTCACCCATCAGGTACATCACACCAGGGTGTTACAATCCCAAGCAGCAGTGGCCCATGCGTCCCCTTCTCTCCCACCCGTGTAAAGCAGACACCTGTGGCACTGCCTAAAATACAGCAACCTGCTGCAAAAATCATTCTGAATATCAAGTAACTCTGAGAAAAATCCCTTCCCAGACCATTCCAGATGAGAGAAAAAAAAAAAAAAGCAAGGAAGAGGGGTTTGGATAACCTCAGAGGGGCTGGTGCTGGCTTTCTCATGCCCATTGCTGCGATGGAGAGCGTTACCATACTGGTCTTGATGCTGCAAATTTCTGCTACAGTTCTGGGGATGAACTACTCACACGATTGAGAATTTGCAAAAGATTTAAAAATAAATCCCTGCTTACATGTACTGCTAACACTTAAAATATGTCCCCAGAGTTTTATCTGGAGAAAGTCTGAAAAAGCCATCATGTGGTGAGAAGGTAATGACCACTCTGATCTGAGGATCTTATTTCTGCATCCTCAGTCTGTGTGACCAGCCGTGTTCAGAATACAGTAGCATGCATCAGGCCTCAATACAACAAAGCTTATGAGAACATTTCACTCTAAGCAGACACTGAAATCTTATATTAGTATCAGTGGGACACAGGCAGGTGCTTAAACATTTTATTGAACAGCAATAGACTTAAGCAGGCACTTACATGCTTTGCTCCATCAGGACATAAACTAGCTCTGAAGCAAATCAATGAATTTTCCCTTTCTATATGCACATGCATAAAACATGCGCTCGAGCTGAACGCTAAATCAGAGCCTACTTTCTCCCCTAGTCTAAGTAAATTCTTGTTTGCTCCAGTCTCAGTTCCTGACAGATATTTTTCATCTCAGCTCTACTAACAGACACGACAGGCTCAGCTTCAGTATTTTGAACAAAGTTATTCTGATGGGCACGATGGAGCACCTTCTGCATGAGGCGCATAGAGAAATAGGTACGCGGGGCCCATTAACAACAATACCAGTTCACCATAGCAAGTCTAATAAAATAACACAGGTGGAGAAATTACAATCATTAATCTGTCTCCAGATCTAGACTTTTACCAGTCTGAAAAGGAAGGTGTCCAAATTATGAAACTTTCAGAAGTGCACCTAGCTAATAACAATAAATTATCTCTCCCCTATCTGTTTTTCATCCCAGCTGAGTGGTGGGTATACACAGAGGCACCTACTAGCTTTGCTGTGGCTGAGGCTTTGTCAGCATTACCATTATTAAATCAGAGTTTTATATCTTGCCTGTGAAAATTTACTCTAGGCTCAGAGTTGACATTTAAAGTGTCAGCTAAGAAGAGATTAATTCTTGAAGTGTATTTTTGAATGCGTATGGCTGTGGTTTTTTGAAGTTGCATTAAAATAAAGGGAATTGGAAGTTGACAGGTTAGGATGCTTTTCCAAGTAATATTTTCAGCCCCCCACCAGGGAACCTTGTAGTTTTGTTTTTATTTAAGGCATAGACTTTGTTCTCACTCCCCAAGAGCTTGACAAAAACCAGCTCGGTCACTTCAGATGAGCCATTCTGGGGCGGGGTAGAAACTGGCTTGGCATGCCAGATTTCCAGAGAGAATCACTCCACATGCACTGTTAGCTCAATCTTCTTACCCTGCAAAGCCCATGAAGAAGATGCTCCATGCAACGAGCAGGGATCAGATGGCTCCAGTACATGCTGCCCACCTCCACCCATGGCAGAAGGGAGACAAGAGCCTCATGGGCAGCAGAACACAGGTAAAAGCCACCCAGGAGGTTTATGTCTTTCAAAGAGCACCAACGTGCAAACCAGTCCCCTTGCACTGGGGGTGTGGGTAACCTCTGCTCCCAGCCTCACACCTAACCCTGTTAAGCACAGATGTGAATACTTCTTACCATGGATTTCAGATCCCTGCCTGCACTATTACTCTCCTGAAAGTATAAAAACAGGGTTCTCAAATATAATTGCCTATGAGGCACCAGCAGTTAACATTTCTGAGGTATGCAGGAAGGCCCTTTAAGCATCCAGTTGATCCTACCTGCTCGAAGAAGAGCATTCCTTTTTCCTGTACATCACTAATAAAGCCTGGGTGGTCAGGCACTGTTCCTACTCCCACAAGTGGTTTATACACTGCTGCTTTTAAATCAAGGTGAAGGATCCTCTGCAAACTGTGCAGCTTTGCAAGACCCTGATGCTGATGCAGCACCTTGGTGAGACGCTATGACACCGCTCCTAGTGACTGCAGCAAGATCAAGGTTTCATCCCTCCCTTGTTCACTGATACCATCCTCTGTCTTTCACTGTCCTTGTGATGCAGCCTGGATTCCAGTGATTTGCTTGCTGGGTCTATCTCTGCTTTCCAACATTATCTTCCTGCCCCAAATTCTTCTCTAATGATTCTCCTTGATGTGAATTTAAATCCACCTTGTAGCTGCTCTTTATGAGAAGCCCCCTTGCCTCCCAGACTAGTGTACTCATTTTGTGTCTTATGGTTGCTCAGAAATGAACTAATTTAGCCAAGGCCAATCTAAATGACAAACTAAGTTTTTCTCTAGTGAGCAGTTAAACTTTTAGAAAAGCAGAATGATCGTAAAGACAGTTTAGAGCCAAGCGTCTGGCAGGCATTGCATTTGTCACTAGGGAGACAAAGGCCATCAATCTAACTAAATTGCTGTGTCTATATGAAATACTTGGCAATAATCAGGCAGTGGAAAAAAACAGAAAACAAGCACAAATTGTAGGTTTTGCACCTCTCAGCCTTGCAGGAGTGGAAATGAGAAAGTTCTTGTTGAGCCTTTCCCTCTGCCATTTTGGGCTGTGCACTGACCGTACAGCCTGACCTTTGCCATCCACCCAGGCAGCAGCGTGAGCTGCATGGAGGCAGGGAGCATCGCTCCCAATCAGCTGGCTGCAAGACAGCCAGGAGGAACCATTCACAGAGTCACAGAAGTTGCCTTGATTGGAAAAGACATTTAAAATCATCGAGTCCAATCATTAACCCAACACTGACAAGTTCCCGATTAACCCATGTCCCTCAGCACTGTGTCTACACGACTCTTCAATCCCTCCAGGGATGGGGACTCCACCACTGCCCTGGGCAACCCCTTCCAATGCCTTTCCCGAGCCTACCAGGGATGGCATTGCTTGGTAGCATGTCAGTAGCCACAAGGGCCAGTAGTCCACTTGCAAAACTGTCACAGAAAACCCAGAGAGACAGTCCCTCTCCAGAGAGCTTCCTGCCCTGATGGACAAGGGAGGCAAAGGCAATGCGGGGGGTAGGACTGAGGAGCTGATCCAGGTTTCCTGAGTTGCAACCACAAATAACTCCCCAATTGCAAGACTTCAAGGTCTGAGGAAATCAGCAGCTCTCTGCCTCCCTCTCCCAAGTGATCTTTCTTTGTGAAACATACTGGACCAAACTGCAAGCTGTTTCCTGTCCAAGCAATTCCAGTGATGTTCCCCTGTCCCTGGCAGAGGCTCAGGAAAGCTTGCACATGATGGTGAGCACGGTGTGCCCACCTCAGTGCACCAGAATTAGTGTGCACAAGTCATGCGATTATGAGGGTTAGGTGTTTAAATCCCTCTGTCTGAGAACAAAAACATCCCACTTCCCCAGGAAGTGTTATCAGTAGCCTGGTTAAATCTCACTGATTTACATTTGCCCAATACTACCTTCTGCTGAGCTGGGCTTTGTGCATGGACCAGCTGAGGGCAGATGTTTTTTTGCAAAATGCTCCTGTGCCAGGGAGTGTGCACCCAGGGCACCCACACACCCTTCAGCCATACCAGAGACAGACAGATAGTTCAGCAAAGCCTGTTTGTAACAAGGTTTTCACACGTACCTTTCAATAATCCAGTGCTAGACCATTTTGCAATAGCAATGTACTCACTGTTCGTATTTACTGGTCAGTCTGCTCCCATCGAGGTCAGAGCAGTCCTGGCTCTGATTCAGAGTGGCTGCAGAGTCCTGTGGGAGTCTGCTACGCTGAGTCGCCCTCCAAATCAGGTTTTGTTGATGGTTTGTGGAGTATGGTTCCTGACTGCTTCTGCCACCCATTCTCTTGCCTTGCTGAATATTGGAACTCAGCTTCATTTCAGGCAAGAGCTCTCAGCTTCTGCTCATTTTCTTTATCTTTTCTCCTTGTCCCAAGTACTCAGGGTGATTAGATTAGATTAGGGTTACTTTGAGCATTATTTAGAGAAATCCAGCCTTTGTCCAGCCTTCTGCTCTATGTCCCATCCCTATCCTCTCCCTCAAACTGCCAATCTGATTTGTCAGTGATATCAATAGTTTCCTCATACCATTTTTGTCTTACTTTGTAAATCATATTCCCTTTGTGGCACACTGTCAAACGCTTCCCTGAAATCATGATAGATGATGTCCTCTATTACATACTTATCTAGAAATGCCCCAATGTACTCAGAGAATTCAAACACATTTGTCAGGCAGAAGCCTTCTCGCATGAATGCAGCAGTCACTCAGAAAGTCCTTCTGATATCTGCTCCAAGCTTGGAGAGCATCAATTCTGCTGCAGATTTCCTCTGGTTTTGGTGTCTGTTATGTATCATTTCACAGAGTTCCGTTTTTCAGATGGTGAGAAATCAAACCAGGAGAGGTACTTGGAGGGCTAGAATTCTTTAAAAAGAAAATAAGGACAAACCCCCAGGTGCCAAATATTGCTTTTCCTATTTCCAGCAGAGACAAATTACCATTCCTGTCACCCAAACTGTCCTTTTCATCTAGAAGACTTGTACATTAACATCTTAGAAGCAGTAGTGGCAATGTGTTCCCTAGAAAGTATGCAACACCTGCAACCAGGAAATGTCAACAATTCGATGTAGAAAGGCACATTTTTGGGTGGATGAGGTCCCTGACGTACTCTGGGATGAACCTCAGCTCCCTAGGAGGTCCTGATGGCAAAGAACCCCATGGGAGACCAGCAGGGAAGTGGTTAAGAAAAAGCATCTCCAAGATGACAAACAGCAGAGCTAGAAAACCTCAAAAGCCCTGCAATATGTAGGCTGGCATATGTTGGCTCCTCATATGGTTGGTTGGGTTACACTGTGAGAGATGATGCATTTGCATGTAGAAGTCACTGTAGACTTTAGAAGTGCCATCTGTATCCTCATGTGACAAATTTCCCTCGTCAGAGCCTGTCCCACATGTACTTCCTGACACTACCCATGCCACTTATGTAGTTGTTGCTTCCTGGAAATGTTTGCCTTAACTCTTCTGGAAATTTGAGCACAAATTTAGTCTTGTGGTGTTTTTCTTCTCCTTTTCCCTCTTAGAGGAAGGAGATGTGACCCACTTAGAGATATCATAATTTGGATCTAGTATATTGCAAATCCTGAAGTATATTAAAAAATAACTTCCAGTGCCCCATTTTCTGCCAGGCCCACTTTCATTTCATCAGCAGGTTGATTTCGCTGATTAGGTAGAACGAGGTCAGAGAAAATCAAAGCAGCATATTCAGTATAGCTTCCTTGGAGACCTCCACTGATGCTTAGCAGGGGAAAGGATTGCAACTGTTCCTCCAGAGAGGGGAACTGCACTGACTACCTTCCCAGCTGCTGGACGAGGGTGCAGCAGGCACATTTTGACTGGAAATGTGGCATCCTGGATGGCTTTTGATGGCAAACAGTTTCCACAGCACCTCTTAGTGCAGGCTGTGCCTGTGGAGAAATTGACCTCTTGTATATTCCTGAAGGACAAAAGATGGAGGATTTAGTGCTTCACCTTGTCTGATCAGTCCTGTTGCCTACTGTGTGGACAAGGCAGAAAAGACATATGGTAGTGCAAATCACACCAACTGCCTGTTGCACCCAATATTATTTTTGTTTGAAACAAATAAATACATATCAGGGCTCCCCACCCAGCTGGAAAAGGTGTGCTAGCAGCATGTAGGGTGCTTACAGAAACTTCCCAAAGCAGCTCTTAGCGTGCAGCTCAGTGTGCCTGAAAAAGTATCAGACACATAGACCAGGTATACATGGGACTTGGCCCAACCTACAAGCTACCTACTATTTTTTTATGTGTGTTTTTCCTGGAAGTCATTGTCTAAAATAAATGAAGATAAAAATAAGATGTGGCCTGGATTGGCTACACTAAACCTAAAGGGAGTTCCACAAACCTGCACTTGGTCTCGGTATTTCAGGGCAGAAAGGTTTGGTGACACACTGCTAAGGCTGGCATGTGAATTCAAAACTATCTGATGTTCTTTGATCTGCACTGGATATTCCTTAGTGAGAGCTGTAAGAAGCAAAAAAAGAAAAATGCTTTTCCAGAATGCTTCTCAGTGAACCCCTGTATGTGGGGACCAGCCCGAGGACAGCATCCCTGGGTGGGACATGGACGGATGCTCTGGCTCTGCTCCCTGCCAGCTCTCTTGGGAAGGGAACTGAACCCCCACAGCTCAGACATTGCTGTTTGCTCACTGTCCTCTGACGTACTGCCTTCTCCGTATGCTTCACAGACATCCAAGGTGGGCGCAAATTGTGTATGGGACAGGGAGTTTCGCATAGCTTCTGGGAGCAGTTGGTTTGGGAACAGAAGAGTGTTTTAATGACAGATTACAAATTGAATTTTAATGGCAAACAAATGGTGAGATTTGTCACTGCATCATCAGTCTCACAAACAGACTCTTGACCCTATAAATAAATGCTGGTTGATCCTCTGCATTAAACCAACTAATCACCAAGGAGCAACTCCTCATTTGATACCCCGTTCCCATAGATATGCCTTTTTGCCACACTGTCTCCGTGCTGCATCTGGATGGATGTCACACTCCTCTGATGGACAGAGTATCCTTGGATCAGTGCACATATTGCTTAAGCTCTCATCAAGTGACAGAAGCAATAAGAGCAATTAAACAAAGAGGTCTAATGGGAATTTTCATCTTCTCTCTTCTAAATGATGATGGATGTCAGCAAAGGGTACGTGGAAGAGAATATTTGAGAGAGCTCCCTATGCTGTGTCTATCATTACAAACAGTTTTGAGTTCATGGAAAGTTTATCTGATATAAATAAAGCACAGTACTTAGTACCAACCCACAAGACTAAACATGTTTCCAACTTTTCACTAGTTGCAGTGAAGTTTCATCTTCTCATCTTTCCATATCCGACTGATTTCCTTTCCTCCCTTACCTGTCTGCAGTGTTTACAACTCAGGGAAAAGCAGTATTAGGAAACAGGTTCATTACCTGTACCCAGTGCAATTCTGAGACTGGATTTTCAAAAGAACTTGTTGGCTCGAGGTGGTGGGTGAGATGGTTTACTGAAATAATTTGAGTGTAAGATTTAAAAAATTGACATGCAACTTCCTATGTAGAAAGTTATTTACCTCCCCCTTGCCAAAAGAAATTTGCTTCCACAAATTTGTTAAATCTTAGTAAACATCTTTTTATTTGAAGTGAGCAGTTTGTAGCATATGAAGTGATATCATCCTACCTCTGGATCAAAGGCCTGAATAGACATTTTGGTGACATCTCAGTTACTGTCATCTCATTCTAGTGACCTTGTGAAAATCAAATACAAAACTCTCTGCTTCCTCTAAGAAAAATCCCAGCTGGTGGTTCTCTGATGGCCGAGTAACAACTGAGAAAGGAGTAACAACTGAGTAAGGAGTGCATTGAAGATAGCTTTGTGGAAGAAAGACTGAGCTAAGCAAGGCACTGGAATAAAGACAATGTTCATCTAGAAAATTAATAGCAAAGCTGATTAGTTACAGAGGAAATCTGTGCAGGAACTTACAAGCAATGAAATTAAATTCAGAATGTGAAATGTAGAGAGTTTATTTCCAAATTGACCTGAAAATATTACCTTCCAAGTGAGTAATGCAACACATTGCCACATCCAGACAGAAATCTCAATAGCAAAAATGGTTCAAGTCCAAGGAAAGCAAAGATGAGAGAAAAAAACCCAGACTCTTAACAGAAAAGGACGATACGAAGTGTCAGAGGAAGTGTTTGACAGAACTGCAATACACACTAGAAAGCTGGTCACATGAGGAATTAGCCCACTTAAAGTCAATCAGATCGAAGAATGCCAAATTGCTAGGGCTGGGTTTGGGGGTACGATAGCTTAAATGAGTCTGTGAGGCTGCGTGTCACCTTAACCACTGGATTTGTCAAGCAGAAATCTCAGAGAACTGCTGAGGACAGCTAAGATGTGTATAACTCAGCCATGTTGGTGTCAGATCAAAACAAGATGCAGCTTGGTTATTTCCCCTGATCTTACACACAGATCTTCAGTGATTCATCAGAAATCCTCTAGACAGCTACAAAATATGAAAAATTAAACAATTTTTGCTGTCACTGCTGCCATTAGCATGGAAAATTTAAAGCAAAGGTTAGTCATTCATTCAGATGTGGTCAACAGCCTGCCTGGTACATGGTGCACTGCAGGGACCACCATATGCTGAGGTTCCCTGAGACAAGGTGTTTCCACTGGGGCCTTTTTCAGTTTCAGAAAAATCCAACAAAGGTCATCATGCACCGGATTTGGGAGAACAAGGGTGAGTCTATCTGTCCAAGTTTAGGTGTCTGAAACACCTCTCACATCTGGGATTGTGTCCTGGGGTGCTGGAGTGGGATTCAGCATGCTTGAAAGAGCAGTTTATTCCAAGTGAAAAAATTGGAGTAACAATGCTAAAAAAAAAAAAAAATAGGTCCTACATGAATTGAACATTTTGGAAACAGCAGTTTTCACTCAGCAATGGCAATCTCCTCTTTCATTCTTCTTCTTGGAACAATTACCATTCAACATCAAGACACCAAGCAAAGGCATCATCCTTGTCTCCCAGGTCACTATTTCCAGGTGTTCATCTCAGCACACTGCCCTGTCCCTCTTTCCATGTGGCTCCAAGCCATCAACAAGTTTTCAACCACCTTCAGTGGTTTTCCATCACTTCCT